>NC_060953.1:2958382-2983029 GCF_022045245.1 Lucilia cuprina | reverse complement strand
ATAGTCTAGTCTATAGTCTAGTCTATAGTCTAGTCTATAGTCTAGTCTATAGTCTAGTATATAGTCTAGTATATAGTCTAGTCTATAGTCTAGTCTATAGTCTAGTCTTTAGTGTAGTTTAGTCTATAGTCTAGTCTATAGTCTAGTCTATAGTCTAGTCTATAGTCTAGTCTAAAGTCTACTCTATAGTCTAGTCTATAGTCTAGTCTATAGTCTAGTCTATGGTCTAGTCTATAGTCTAGTATATAGTCTAGTCTATAGTCTAGTCTATAATCTAGTATATGATCTAGTCTAGTCTTTGTCCTTAGTCTTATTATAGTCTAATTTTGATCTAGTTTTTAGTCTAGTTATTTCGAAAATGGAAATGCATTAAGGGTCTTACATACATATATAGCATTATAACAATCATACGTACTGTAGTGCGAAGTAAACAAAACCTCTTAAAAATTTCAACAAATTTAAATCAAATATTTAGAAAATAAAATGCTTTTGTAATAAAAACCTTTAGCGAAAAATATATTTTCCACTGCAAAAACAAAACACTTATTTGCCGCCAAACCCTGTTGAAGTAAATTTCGAAAAAAATGAACCAAATCAAGGCGTTAAAAATTATCTCACTTTTTTTTATAAGGCTCAACACTTTATTATCCATTTTAATTTCCGTTACAATTTTGTTGATATTAGATTTATTTTAACAGGGAAATTCGTATAATATCCTGCCTGCATTTATATGTATACATTTTTTCTCTCCCCCCTAAGCTAATTTATATATTGAAATAAATACTCAGTAAGGATTTAGTCTCTAGAACTGACACGTCTCCTTGGCCTCATAAATAAATTACAATTACAGTAATGAAGCACAAACAAACTGTTAAAGTAAGAAGTATTGTGCTTAACATACACTTATACATATAAAGGATCCAAATATTCAGCGATACATTTTGTTAGGTTTCTTTTAGAGGCATCAAACTTGTGTGTAATAAACGTCAAATATTTCATTTATTATGGCACGTGATTTCCCTGACTGTCTGCCATATAATAATAACAATAATAATAAGTATAATTTTCAAGACAAAATTATAATTTTTATTGTTTTGTTTGATTTTTTTTCTTTTCATGTCTATTTTTTGCTTTTCGAAATGCGGCATTTTTCAAAAAAAAACGTGACTTTTGGTTGAATGTTGTTTTGGCCAAAAACAGTGTCGTGTTTTACTCAATCTACGCACTTCTCAGCCATTTGAAGAAGTATTGGAAGATTTGGGTCAAGTACTGAAAATTAATGGCGCCAAGAAAATGTATACGGGCACAGGACAAGAGGTAAAGCAACAAAACTTTATATAATTACCGAAACAAATTAACAACAATTTATTTTTATTTCATTAACAAAATTATTCTATTTAGGTACGCAGTTTCTCCCAACTACGTAATGAATTTGCCGATGTGGATACTTTTTATTTGGCCACTGGTACTGCTCTTATTGCCGGCTCTCCTATAAGACGTTCTAGGTCTAGGCCCTCCGTAATGGCAGCCGCTCCTATTTTACCAACAGAAGATCTTCCAAAGGTTCCTTTACGTGGTGCTAGACCACGCAGTAAAAGTCGTCCTCGCATATTATATGCTCCTGAAAGTGAAATATTACGCACAAATGGTGAATACACCATGTTGGATATGATGAAAGAGGATCCCACCAAAGTGACTATAAGGGGTCTACGAAGAACATTCTATCCACCAGCACATCATGCACCAGCTGATAATACACCACCAGATAAGAAATTACAATTGCAATGGGTGTAAGTAAAATTAATTAATAAAAAAAAATATTTTTTTATATTAAAGAAAATTTTTAAAAATCGTTGGCTTATAATTTCTGAAACATTAAAGTGTTTTAAAAAGAATTTAATTTAAATTTTCAAAATCCCTTAAAAATTGTCGAAATTATAAAGAAATTTGTAAAATAAGTCCTAATTAATATCAATCATACGTATTGTAGGCCCTTTAAAGAAAATTTTAATAATCTCTAGAATTTGTCCGAAATTCTTAAAAAAAGTTATAAAATTGCAACTTTGTACACTATGTTATTAAACAAATCAAATTTTTCTTAAAATTTAAACATTTTACAAAAGAATATAAAAAATTAAAATTTTTTTTACAATTTTGAAAAAACTTTTTTGGACTAAAGTAAATTTTTGAAATTTATTAAAATATTTTTTCTAAAAGCCTAAAGTGTTACGAACACAAATCTTTTTAAATTTTCAAAATCCTTTAAAATTTAACAAAATTATGAGCAAAAATCTAAAATAAGTCATAATTAATATTAATCATACGTACTGTAGGTCGTTTTATTTTAAAATTCAAATATTTTTATTTTTTAAATTAAAATATTTTTATTTTAGTCATGGCTATCGCGGCATAGATGCACGTCGTAATTTATGGGTCTTACCCTCAGGTGAACTTTTGTATTATGTGGCCGCTGTGGCGGTTTTATTGGATCGTGATGAAGATGCCCAGCGTCATTATACCGGACATACAGAAGATATTATGTGGTAGGTGCAATAACTAATACCAACTGAAAATTGCTAAAAAAAAATATGTTAAAATCTTTTTGCTTTTATTTTTCAGCATGGACGTTCATCCTTCCCGTGAACTGGTGGCATCCGGCCAAAAAGCCGGACGAGATCGTAAATCGCAAGCTCATGTACGCATATGGAGTACAGAATCTTTGCAAACTTTATATGTTTTCGGAATGGGAGAATTAGATACGGGTGTTACAGCAGTAGCCTTTTCGCAATTAGTGAGTATACGAAAAACCCTTCATTCGATCCAAAAAGTTAAAGGAAAATTTCCATATTAAACAGAATGGAGGCAGTTATATTTTGGCAGTAGACAGTGGGCGTGAAAGTATACTCTCAGTATGGCAGTGGCAATGGGGTCATCTATTGGGCAAAGTAGCGGTAAGTTTAAGTCAAAAAAATTTAATTATAAATTTCCCTTAATTTCTGCATTATTTTTTTTCCCCTACTAGACCTTACAAGAGGGTCTTTCTGGTGCAGCCTTTCATCCTCTCGATGATAATCTTATAATTACTCATGGTCGTGGTCATTTGGCCTTTTGGCATCGTCGTAAAGATGGTTTCTTTGAACGCACCGATATTGTTAAGCAGCCTTCACGATCTCATGTCACTAGTGTACAATTTGAACCGGATGGTGATGTTATAACAGCGGACTCAGATGGTTTTATAACCATATACTCGGTGGACTCGGATGGTGCGTATTTTGTGCGCACCGAATTTGAGGCCCATACCAAGGGTATTGGCTGTCTGATAATGCTGGGCGAGGGCACTTTATTGTCGGGTGGTGAGAAGGATAGAAAAATAGCAGCCTGGGACTCTTTGCAGAATTATAAGAAAATAGCAGATACCAAGGTAGAATCAGTTGAAAACTGTTAATCGTCTCTGATTTAATATATCGCTTACCTTTTTAGCTACCCGAATCCGCTGGCGGAGTACGTACTATATATCCCCAACGACCTGGGCGCAATGATGGTAATATCTATGTGGGCACCACACGCAACAACATTTTGGAAGGTTCTCTCCAAAGACGTTTTACACAAGTTGTTTTTGGTCACGGCCGCCAGCTGTGGGGTTTGGCTGCCCATCCCGATGATGATTTATTCGCTACTGCGGGTCATGATAAACATATTGCTCTGTGGCGCAAGAGTAAACTTATATGGACCATACAGACAGGCTATGAATGTGTATCGTTGGCTTTTCATCCCTTTGGTACGGCCCTGGCTGCTGGCAGCACTGAGGGTCATTTGTTAGTCATTAATTGTGAGAATGGTGCGGTGATGCTGACGCTAAGAGTGTGTGGTTCGCCGATTAATTGTGTGGCCTTTAATCAGGGTGAGTGGAGTAAAGCTAAAGTAGAATAGACCAGACTAGACAACAGACTAAACTATAGACCGGATTATAGACTCGACTATAGACTAGGCTATAGACTAGACTGTATACTAGACGACAATATAACCTACAGTCCAGACTATAAGTCAAACTATATTATACACTAAAGACTAGTCTATAGCAATACCTAGAGACTAGACTGTTAACTAGACTACGTTCAATATCATAAACTGGAACCTCAACTACAGATTAATGACTCCTAACCGTTTTAAATCATTTCTAATTGTTTTTTCTTCTCCAGTTGGCGATATGATTGCCATGGGTTCCCAAAATGGCAGCATTTATTTATTCCGTGTTTCGCGCGATGGTTTCTCCTACAAAAAGGTCAACAAAATACGCGGTTCCCAACCACTTACCCACTTAGATTGGAGCATGGATGGCAATTTTGTACAGACAGTAACCATAGATTTTGATTTACTTTTCTGGGATGCCAAATCCCTTAGTCCCGAACGTAGTCCCATAGCGATGAAAGATGTCAAATGGTTGACAAGTAATTGTACGGTGGGCTTCCTAGTGGCCGGACAATGGAGCAATCGCTATTACAGCAATAGCAATACTATAATAGCTACCTGTAGTCGTTCGGCGGCACAAGATATGTTGGTCTCTGGCGATGCTGATGGTTATATAAGATTATTTAGGTATGAAGATGTTAAGGAGGCGTTAATGAAATTTATAATGTTGTATTTGTTTTTTTTTTCTATTTTAGATATCCTTGCATAAGTCCTCGTGCTGAATTTCACGAGGCCAAAGTCTATTCGGGCATGGTGGCCTGTGCACGTTTCTTGTTTGGCGATCAAACTATTGTTACTGTGGGTGGCACCGATGCCTCTTTAATGGTTTGGGATTTGGTTGAAGAATAGCTGAAATGGCCACCATGGCGTACAACTGTACAGTATGAGTCCCGCTATTCCGACTACTGGCGTCGTCGCACCTCCAAACAATCCTCCACCAATTTGGATAGTGATTCTTTGGAATACCAGTAGTAGCAATAGCCCGCCCCCCCAAAATAAGAAGAAAAACCTCGTATTGCATTTTTTATTTAAAAACAACTAAACAAGAGGCTTTTTTAAAAGTAATTTGAAATTTGAAGAAAAAAACAACTTCCAATTAAAAAAAAAAAAAACAAGAAACTATATTTTGAATAGAAAATTTTACAAAAAATGGTAAAAAGAAATTTAAAGAATTTTATGTTAAATATTGGTCTTCCTTTTTATTTTCTTACAAGTCAAAAAAGGCTTCCAAATTCTTTAGCTTTTTTCTTTAGTTATATTTACGTCTTTTCTTCTGATACTCTACTCCTCCTACTTTACAGACTATAAGCCACTGGTGGACTTAATCCTAACTTTATAAACTATCTTTAACATACTCAGTAATAATATTAAATACATTCTTTTTTTTTGAAATTTCATTTATACATTTTTCATTTTTCCCTTTCAGTTTTCGTTTCATTTGTTAAAACATATAAACCAATAAAAATTAACAAAATGTCCATTTTAACATAAAATTTCAATATAGATTTAAATAAAAACAAATTCCCATTAAAAATTGTAGTTGAAATATAACAACAAAAACACAAAGTGCACTTAAATCATTGAATCCTTACAAAAAATATAAAACTATTAATAAAAAACTATTAATAACTTTTAGCTTTAAGTAACAAATAAATGAACAAACAAAAAACCTGTTGGCATTGAAACAAAATATATATTTAAAAATTCCCCAAAATTAATTACAATTTAATAAAAATGAAATCAAAATAAATAAATAATTGTTGAAAATAATTACAAAGTGTTTTCTCTAAAAATCAGCTTTAAAACAGCTTTTAAATGTAAAAAACATGTGTTGTATACATATATATTCCCTTAAATAACTATATTTTGAACCATAAATCTAGTTTTGAATTTTATTTTTAAATTTTAACAGTTTTTAAATAGTACTAATAAAATTATAGTTCATTTAATAGGTAGTGCAGTCGTTTTTCACTGTCTTATCTCCCTTATAACGGTTTTATTAACATGTCTTATTTTGTAGCGTTGCCAGTGTTATTGTGAATTATATGTGATTTTTCAATTTGTTTTCTAATTTGAAGCACACTATTATCTGGCACTGCAAAAACGCCACATGTTTCATTCATATTAAACGGTAACAAAGTTCATTAAGCTGATAGTGCAGTCCAGCACCATTTAAACTGTATTATCTTCTTTAAAACTGTTTACACAAATTTTGCAACGTTGCCAGAATAAAAATTATAAAAATCAACAAATTTTTCCCACGAAAATTTATCTCCAAATAAAACATGAAATCGAAAATTTTCGGGATAAATCCCCACATTTGGTAACACTGATTGTGGGCTCTCTCCTGAAAATATATTTTAAACATGATATCTAATTAGAAATTTTACAAGAAAATTTTGCTGACAGCACTTTCTCATTTATTTGCAGTGAAATTTACAACTCCACTAAAAATTGCAACCCTATATAAATATTTTTGCATAAGTAGGGTATTTGGTTCAAAGAATTTAGGAAAATGTTAATAAAAATCGTAAGTTGTTAGAAAAAGTCAATATATTGATTGTTACAAATGCACTGATAAACCAATAATAATAATAAGAAAATCGGCCTAAAATCTAAGTATTTGCATTTTTAAGAGAATGTCGGCTTCGTAAGTAAAAATTAGAGACAGGTCAAAAAAAAATTAACAAATGTCAATAAATCTCTTTATTATAAATTAAAAAATGTTTGAAATTTTGCAAAATCGACTTTAACCAAAAACTCTATTCGAAATTTGACGATTCTGCATGCAAATCATCTGGCAACTATATCTGTATTTCTGCAAAGTCGCAGAATTTATTGTTTAGTTTTCTTCGTTCTCGTTCGCTTGATGCAGAAACTTGCGCCGTTCCTTCGGCTTCGGCCGACTAAGCCTAGCCGCCGAACAAAATGTCAAAGTCGTCGCCGCCGTAAATTTTTCAGCCAAATATGGCTTAAAAATTTCGCGATACTTTGTACAATTTACAAAACACTTTCGCTAAATTTATGGAATTTTACAATACAAAATTACATTGTTTTTATTTAAGCAAGTTTTCTTTTATCTAATAATAAGCCCCTCATTGAAATTTGGCCGTTGTAAAACTTTGCTCAACAACTATTGATATACAATTTGTATGTCTGGAAAACCATTGTAGTTAGAATCTTTTATCCATCCCTGCATAATTTCTCACAAAACGTTTGTGCTTGCTCTGTTTTTGTTGTTATAAACAATACATTTGCTTCCAAAATCCCACTTTCTCTGGGATTCCATTTTTATTTATAATCCTTAAAAATTTAAAAACTAAAAGTAATTGAATACTTAGCCGGCCTACAATCGATTTTAAGCCGTCGACGACATATTTAGTATTAGTCGACGACGTTATCAATATTTGTCGCACAGGGCTCTGGCTTGATGACAGAAAAAACCGAGTTTTTGGGGAAGAAAAATATATAAGAGAAGAAAAAAAAAGAACTGAAAAAAATTGTGCAAAAAAACACAAATAAAACATATACACGCTCATTTTGTCTGTGTTGTGCTTCATTCCTGTTTCAGTTTTTATCCGTGGAGGATGCCTTCTGCTTCAAATAATAACCAATCAAATACTAAACTAGTGAAACAAACCTCCGTGAATTCGGTTAATTCTGGAGGTGCAAGTGGAACTAGTGGTGGCGGTACTAAAGGTAGTAGCAAGAAAATAACGGAAAATATAACAAAATCCAACAATGCCACTACCAACAACAGCAACTCAACCACCAATAACAATGAGACATCATCATCATCCAGCATAAAAACGGCTAAAGAAAATACCAACAATGTGGTGGCCGCTGCTGCAGCGGCAAATAGCAAAAATTGGGAAACATCCTCGGCGGCTGGAAATGCTTCATCTACTACAGCTAATAAGGATGCTGGCAATGATGCCTTGAATCCCATGAAATTGACTTTTACCACAATTGAGCATAAAATACGCAATTTGGAAAAACGCAAGGTAAGTGAATGTGTGTGTGTGCAAATTGTAAACGTGAAAAAGTGAAGTTTTTTTTTACATTAAAGTTACAAAAACTAAAACTCAAGGTGATCTACAATTGTAAAAGAAATTTTTTACAATTGTGTAGTAAATCGGAAAATTTAAAAAGCATTTAAAGTTTTTTCAATTCCCCCTGGTAGGCCCTTTTAGTTAAATTAGCTACAAAAAAAGTAACTTGGGCTCATGGCGTCTAACCGGCATTTTTTGCCTTCATTTGAGAAGCTTTTATAAATTATAATAAATACAATTTTGGAAAAAATTTCAAGTTTTCAAAATTAGTCAAGGTTTTTATGTAAAATTTTCTTTAAAATTAGGACAAAGGATTTGATTTTTTTTTCTTTGTCCCATTTTTCCACCATTTTTTCATATATTGCGTTTTGTTGTAATTCGTAGTGCAGATTTTTTGTGTTTCTCATTTTTTGCGACGCCATGTTTAGTAAAAATTAGCAGAGCTGCCACACTGTGAAAAGTATAAGGTGGAGAAAAGGAAAACATGAAAAAGAATTAAACGATTATTTATGTTTTTATTTAGTTCTTTTATGTCTTATCAGATTATTTTATTTTTAAATATTAATTATGAGTAATTAATTATATTAAAGTGCTGCTGCTGCTATTCAACGTGATTCATTTTTTGCAATTGTTTATTCTGGGAAACCCTCTTGTTTGTTGCTTTGTTTGTATTTTTTCTCATTGACCTGATTTTTTGTTTTTGCATTTACAGTGTTAATTATTTTAGTACTTTTTTATTTTATGAAAAAATTAAGTAGAGTTGTATTTTTAACAAAATTCTTTTGATATTTTATAATTTGCAGACAAAATTGGAAGGTTATCGCGCCATACAGGCTTCTGGCAAAGAATTAAGCTCTGATCAAAAGGCTGCAGTGGCTAAATATGATGCTGTTATGGCTACTTTGGAATTTGCCCGGGATTTGGTTAAACAAATGCAGCAATTCACCAAAGATGCCGAAAAAGAGCAAAAGAAACAGGCTCGCAAGGTAAGTCAAAAAAATTGTTGCTAACAAAAGATCCTATTAAATAATTAAAATAATTTTTATAGGAGTTAATTGCCAAAGCCCAGGCTGAGACCATTAAAATACGTGAAGTCTTAATAATTCAAAATATTTTGTCCTGTTTCACCGATGAAGCGGTACGCAATGATTTCTTGTCCGGCGAGAATGGCGCTGCCAAATTGGAGCAAAGTGAAATGGAAATTATAGAAAAATTGTAAGGTGTTTTGTGTTTATAAAAATTATAGAAATATACTAACTAATGTTATTTTTAATAGCTGTTTCGATGTCCAAACCAGACGTCCAGAAACGTCAGAAGATGTCCCTTTTGCAACTTCAGCCCAAAAAGCCGCCGAAATCTTTTCCATGACCATAGATGCTCGCCCCAAACAGTATGGCGAGACCACCTATGAAAGTGTTAAGCGTATTTTCCATCGTATACAAGAATCTGACTATTTGGATAAAATCTATTTAACGGATGTACCAGAACCAGAGTTAAAAACTTTGGACGACGATTTGGAGCCAGAAGTAAACGTGAATAATGAGGAAGTAACTGAAATTATAACACAAGAACAGGATTTAAATGCTTTAGAAGAGGGTATGGATACCATGAATCTGGAGGGCGGTAATATGACTCAATCAGGTCATGAGGCACCCATAGTGGACAATGTTGGACTAATCCCTCAACAACAGCAAGGTTTTAATAAAGAACACTTGGATTTACAGCAGCAACAAGTGGCTTTGGCAAATATGCCTCCTCAGGCAGTCGCAGCCCCCATAATGAATGCCCCCATGGCACCACCAGCCACGGCAGTGCCCTCATTCCAACCGGCTGTAGCCACAGCACATTCGGGTAACACTACACCCGTACATGTGGCCATGTATCATGCCTCAATGGCACAGCCTACACCCCAACAACTACAACAAATGCCAAATGCAGCCGCATTAATGGGCGCGGTACCCACTAACGCTGCCGGCCAGTTGATGACAGGTTTAGCAAGTCAACAACAGACAGGAGTGACAGGCGTTAATGCTGCACAAGCTAATCAACAGCAGCGACAAATGCTTAACAGTCCTGCTGGCCAACCCTTAAACATGCATAATGCCAATCCCCAACAACAAGCTCCACCTCCGGGTCATTTCAATCCCACTCCCGTACATGCCGTAGAGCAGAATTTCTTTAAACATCCAACTAATCATCATCAACAGCAGCAACAGCCACCTCAACCGCAACAACAACCACAGCAGCAACAACAGTATTTGCAACAAATAAGACCATTGGCCGAAGTTATTGGTAGTGGTAACTTCTATTTCCTGCAGGACAGTGAACTAGACTCTCCCGATCTAAATAATCAAGGCGTACAAGGTGTTCCACAAAACACTATAGTGTTCGAACAGCAACAACAGCAGCCTCTGCAACAAAATAAAACTACGCAAAATTTATTAACGGAGCAACAACAAACCGCAAATACACCAAATCAGCAACAACAACAACAATTGCAACAGCAACTTAACCAGCAACTTCCTCCCACACAGCAAAACCAACAACAACAGCAAACTGCTACACAAACACCCATACAAACTCAAACATTCACAAATCAATCATTCCCACAAATGCCACCACCACAGCAGCAACAACAGGCTAACCCTAATGCTAATATCTTGCAAAGTCAAACTCCCAGTCCCTTATTCCAGCAGCAACAGCAACAAAAGGGCAACCAACAACAATTGTTTTCACCGGTACAAACACAACAACAACTGGCCACACCTCAGCAACAGCAGCAATTAATGGCTGAAGCTTTACAGCAACAGCAGCCTCCTAATTCTTTAATGATGATGAATCGTTTGGCTAATGCTAATGCTCCCTCTACACCCTTAATGCAACAACAGCAACAGGGACTTTTGCAACAGCAACAACAACAATTGACACCACAAAATCAAAATTTGGTGGGAAATATGCAGCAGCAACCACAACAGCAACAGCAATTACCAACTAATAACTCCACAGCAGATATGAGTCAAACTCCTAAAAATGCCGGGTTTCTATTTGAAAATCCCGTGGTAGCCGGTCTCAGTTATGAAAAACAAATGCAAAATAAACTCAATGCCGAAAAAGTATTGAATGCATTGCAAGAAGCCAATGCTAGTAACAACACTCATCATTTACACAAAAACGATTTGATAAATGAATGGGATGAATCGGTATTAAAGGCCTCGAGTGGCACTTCTGCAACAAACAATAGCCAACAGGATTTTAAAACCACAACTGTGGAAGCATCCACTAATAAATGGAGTGCCGAGGTAAATGCCAATTCGCCCATTACGGTGCAGCAAACACAAACGCGTAAAAATGAATGGACTGCCACGGCCAACAACAGCAGCAATAATGCCAACGTAAATAGCAATTCTGCGGATACCAGTGCGGGTGGTTATGTCAATGATAATCGCTCAGAAACGAATCACTGGCATTCACAGGATTCTGGCAGTTATGGCAGAGGTTCTTCGAGTGGCAATCGCGGCCAAGGTGGAGGTGCTAATTCGGGCGGTTATCAAAGACAACGCAATGATGACAGACGGGATGATAGACGTCCAGGAGGAGGCAGTGGTGGTTATAGGGGACGCTCTAATTATGGCTCAGGCAATCCACCACAAAACGGACAAACACGCGGCAGTGGTGGTGGAGGCGGCAATTCTAGTGGTATTTATTTCCGCAATAATGAAAATGCTACCAACAACTCTTACTACCAAAATGGCAGTGGTGGTGGAGGCGGCGGTGGCGCTGGCAGCAATGTGTATTCCAACAAGGATTCACGTTATGACTCGCGCAGCGGTGGAGGTGGCAATTATAGGGGCCCACGTGGCTCCGACAACAACTCTGCCAACTCCCGCAGCAATGGTCCACCACCACGTCACATGGGCAATCGTTCCACTGGCGGCGGTAACTCCAATGCAAACACAAACTCGAATTCTTATATGAACTCACGGCAGTCATCTAATCGTATGCCATTGGGTATAGAAAATAAAAATTAAAACTCCCCGGGAAAGAAAAACAAAACGGTAGAAACTCTCCCTTTAAGAATTAACAAATTAAAGACCCACACACACACACACACACATACAAAAAAATACATTACAAAGTATAAATTATGTAGAATTAAACTAAAAGGAGAATTTTTAATTATAAAAATTCATTATTATTTAGAGCAAACAACAAACAAACAAGTAGTGTAACCAAAAAACAAAAATATTTACGCGTCCCCTCCTACCCCTCCCTTTCACACAAAACTACTTACCAAAACCTGGTGTTTAAACAACCAGGAGTTTATAAAATTCTACTCTTAAAAAAAAGGAAACTTTACAAAGTAATCCTATTTCTTACATATACATACATATATATTGAAGCAGAAGGCAGAAAAACCTCTTTTATTTTTTTCAAACACTTGATTAATTAACAAAAAAAAAAAAAAAGAAACAACAACAATTTATGTATTTAATCTTTAAAAAGAACATATGAATAATTATTTAACTTTAAAGAATATTATTATTTAACATACAACAAAAACAAATGATATACTTATATATTTAAACAAAAAAACATACAAATATTTAAAATAAATACAATATACCTTTAAACAACAACCACAAGAAGAAAATAAATCATACAAACGTAAAAAAAATCAAGATGAATATGAATGTTTAAAGAGAGCAGCAGAGAAAGGAATGAAAAAAAAACATAAATATATTATTAATTAATTTCATTATAAAAGAAAATTACAGCAACAAAAAAAAAAGATAAAAGAAGATAAAAAACAAGGAAATATACTTATTTATGTTCATTTTATTAATATAATTTTTAATAAATTTAAAAAATCTACATAAAAAATTGAAAATTACAAAAAACAATACAGTAGTTTGTAATTTTGTTGAATGATTTATGGGTTAAAAACACATAGTTTTAATTAGAGCAAGAACTTACATTATATTAGACGTAGGAAGTTGTATGATAGCTTAAAGGAATCACAATATTCCATTTTATAAATGTGCCGATTTTTAGTGGAAAATTGTTAAAAACCTTTGAAATATTGAACAGAAACAAAAACATATTGTTAGACACAACTGGCAGCTGTTGGTTATGATGAAACAAAATTTGGAACCTTATAACTTCGCAACTATTAAGTGTATTGAGATGAAAGTTGTAGTAAATGAAAGTTTAGGAATTCAGCTATCAGTAGCTCATCTCATTTTATCAAAAAGTAAATACAAAGTTGTCTAAAATATGAATTACAAATTTACGCCCATTTTTTCTCCGCCAAGTGGGCGTGTCAACTTTTTGTTTCTCACAAAATGTTCCCCATTTCTTTCTTTATATAAATACCAAATTTCATCAAATTCTCTTGAAAAACAACACAGTTATACAACAAAATCTAAAAGTGTTTTTGGTCCCAACTGAATTTGTTTTGCTATGTTCGAACAAAGTTTGAAAGTTTATAACTCGAAAATGGTGTAAGGTATAGTTGAGAAAGTTATATCAAATGAAAGGTGGAAAGATGCATGCATTAATTTTTTGAAAAATACTCCAGTATGGTCATAAATAACATAAAACTTTCCACGCCCATTTCAACCCCAAAAAGTGGGCGTGGCAGTTTTCAGTTGTTAGTGTGGATACCTCAGATCCATCTTTATCTTCATACCAAATTTCATTCAATTATCTTTAAGGACGACCGAGTTATTAAGCAAAATCTAGAGGTCTCTTTCACCCACAAAAATTGAAAAACAAAAATGTCAATTTTTTTTGTAAAACACCAAGTCACCAGAACCTGGTAGTAGGTGGATTCCCGTACACTAATTTCTTTAACTTGATATAACTCGTTAACCACTTAACATATTTAAGTGAATGTTTCACCATGGGGTAGATTGGAAATTTGGCTACAAAATGGGCAACCTTTGGCCCGCCAGGTATTTGGCCATACCTGCTAAAAAGTGCAATTTATAGTAAACAGGGGTATATCTCAGTTCGTAATGGACGTAGGAGGTTATATGATAGCTTATAGGAATCGCAATATTCCATTTTATAAATTTGTGCGATTTTGCTCAAAAAATCTTAAAATATAGTTAAATTATTGAACAAATTCGAAAAAAGATTTGTGGACACATTTGCTACATTTTGGTATTGTTCAACTAAAGTTTTTAACGTTATATCTTGAGAACCCTTTGGTGTATTGCAATGAGAGTTACACCGAATGAAAGATAAGGATTTCAGCTATTAGATTAGTGCATTTGTTTTGTAAAAAGTATGTCGATATTGTTGAAAATTTAGATTGTGTGTTTACGCATTTTAAACACTTATATAGCACTTCTTAATGGACTTATGGAGTTGTATGACAGCTTATAGGAATCGTAATATCCCATTTTATTAATATGCCAAATTTTATTAAAAAATTTTTCAAATCCGTGGAAATATACAACAAAATCCAAAAAATATGTGCTGCAATATCTGATAGTTTTGGGTATTGTTCGTCCATAGTTCGCAACCTTATAATTCGGGAAATATTTAATATGTTAGAAAGAAAGTGCTATCAAATGAAAGGTAAGGATTTCAACTATTACACTGGCAAATTAAATTTCTCAGAAATTAAGTCAAAGTCGTTAAAAATAGCAAAAATACGTTTACGCCCATTTTCCCTTACTAGTGGGCGTGGCAAGTTTTAAATTTTCTTCAATATAATCAGCATTTATTTCTTAACCTATATACCAAATTTCATCAAATTCTCTTAAAGAACGACGCAGTTATACAGCAAAATCTAAAAGTGTTTCTGTTTTTGATATATACATGTTTTGCTATGTTCGAACAAAGTTTGAAAGTTTATAACTCGAAAATGGTGTGAGGTATTGTATAGAAAGTTGTATCAAATGAAAGGTCGAGATTTAGACTACAAGATGCATGCATTAATTTTTTGAAAAATAATCCAGTATGGTCATAAATAACATAAAACTTTCCACGCCCATTTTCGCCTCAAAAAGTGGGCGTGGCAGTTTCATTTATTTAGAGTGGATACCTCAGATCCATCTTTATCCACATACCAAATTTGATTCAATTATCTTTAAGGACAACCGAGTTATTAAGCAAAATCTAGAAGTCTCTTTCACCCACAAAAATTGAAAAACAAAAATGTCAATTTTTTTTTGTAAAACACCAAGTCACCAGAACCTGGTAGTAGGTGGATTCCCGTACACTAATTTCTTTAACTTGATATAACTCGGTAACCACTTAACATATTTAAGTGAATGTTTCACCATGGGGTAGATAAGAAATTTGACTACAAAATGGGCAACCTTTGGCCCGCCAGGTATTTGGCCATACCTGCTAAAAAGTGCAATTTATAGTAAACAGGGGTATATCTCGGTTCTTAATGGACGTAGGAGGTTATATGATAGCTTATAGGAATCGCAATATTCCATTTTATAAATATGTTAAATTTTATTCAAAAAATCTTAAAATATAGTTAAATTATTGAACAAATTCGAAAAAAGATTTGTGGACACATTTTCTACATTTTGGCATTGTTGAACTAAAGTTTTGAACGTTATATCTTGAGAACTCTTTGATGTATTGCAATGAGTGTTACACCAAATGAAAGGTAAGGATTTCAGCTGTTTGATTAGTGCATTTGTTTTGTAAAAAGTATGTCGAAATTGTTGAAAATTTCAACTGTGTGTTTACGCATTTTCAATAATTATATATCACTAATTAATGGACTTATGGTGTTGTATGATAGCTTATAGGAATCGTAATATCCCATTTTATTAATATGCCAAGTTTTATTTAAAAATTTTTTAAATCCGTGGAAATATTCAACAAAATCCAAAAAATATGTGCTGCAATATCTGATAGTTTTGGGTATTGTTCGTCCATAGTTCGCAACCTTATAATTCGGGAAATGTTTAATATGTTAGAAAGAAAGTGCTATCAAATGAAAGGTAAGGATTTAAACTATTACACTGGCAACATAAATTTCTCAAAAATTAAGTCAAAATTGTTAAAAATAGCAAAAATATGTTTACGCCCATTTTTCCTTACTAGTGGGCGTGGCAAGTTTTAAATTTTCTTCAATATAATCAGCATTTCTTTCTTAACCTACATACCTAATTTCATCAAATTCTCTTAAAGAACGACGCAGTTATACAACAAAATCTAAGTGTTTTTGATCCCAAATGAATTTGTTTTGCTATGTTCGAACAAAGTTTGAAAGTTTAGAACTCGAAAATGGTGTAAAGTATAGTTGAGAAAGTTATATCAAATGAAAGGTCAAGATTTATACTACAAGATGCATGCATTAATTTTTTGAAAAATACTCCAGTATGGCCATAAATAACATAAAACTTTCCACGCCCATTTCAACCCCAAAAAGTGGGCGTGGCAGTTTTCAGTTGTTAGTGTGGATACCTCAGATCCATCTTTATCTTCATACCAAATTTCATTCAATTATCTTTAAGGACAACCGAGTTATTAAGCAAAATCTAGAGGTCTCTTTCACCCACAAAAATTGAAAAACAAAAATGTCAATTTTTTTTGTAAAACACCAAGTCACCAGAACCTGGTAGTAGGTGGATTCCCGTACACTAATTTCTTTAACTTGATATAACTCGGTAACCACTTAACATATTGAAGTGAATGTTTCACCATGGGGTAGATTGGAAATTTGGCTACAAAATGGGCAACCTTTGGACCGCCAGGTATTTGGCCATACCTGCTAAAAAGTGCAATTTATAGTAAACAATGGTATATCTCAGTTCGTAATTGACGTAGGATATTATATTATAGCTTATAGGAATCGCCATATTCCATTTTATAAATGTGTCAAGTTTTATTAGCAAAATTCTAAAAAAATCGTCGAAAAATCGAACAAAATCGAAAAACTATTTGCACACATCTTTAGCTGTTTTTGGTGTTGTTTGATTAAATTTTGGAACGTTATAACTCAACAACCCTTTAGTGTATTGAGGTGATAGTTATATCAAATGAAAGGTTACAAATTTAATTATTAGTTCAGCAATCTTTGGCCCGCCAGAAATTTCAATAAAATAGCTAAATAGAAGAATTTTTATGTTTGACACAAATTTTGAACTTTATTACTCGGGAAATTCCATATCAAATAAAAGGTAAAGATTTTAGCAATTAGATCGATAATATTGTTTTGTTAGATATCATTTATTTTTGAATTTTTATTTAGTTTTCCGTTATGTTTTATTTAGGTTTTATTTAAATTTTGTATGTATCTTTTTTTAACTTAAAATCTTTAATTAATGTATGTAAATAATACTAGTTTTTGTCAATAAAAATAACAATTGTCTAGGATTTTTTTATGGTTTATTTACAGCAATTGGTGATACTTATTCTTGTCATGCAAACTGCCAGAGGTTGTTCTTTAGAAACAGTTTTGTAGTAATATTATCTATTAAAGAAAAACGAATATGAATTTTTAAAGAAAGTTTATATCTTTTTATGTGAATTTAATAAAAAAAATTAATAACATACTTACTGTTTTCAATTACTTCTCTTTTTCTTTCACTTTGTGTCCTTGAGTATCAGCACATAAGAACCACAAGCCTAAGACTATAAAAGTGGATCCGAGTATGGAATAAAAGCTAAAGTGTTCCTTAAAAACCAAAGAACCTAAAATGAACTTGAAATATTCACTAGTTTTAACAATTTACTCACGAAATCTAGAAAAGTCAAAATTCTTAACTATATATCAGACTACTATAGTACAATCTTAAATTCGGATATACATATTATTTGTTAATTTATTAAAACTTACTGATACTATGTAATTACTGGCTGCTGTTAAAACAGTCGCTGTCAAGGTTTGTTCCGTAAGTTGGAGAGCTTTCAAAAAGTAACGCCAATTCAATAGATTACTAAAAACCATTAAAACTAAAGGCACAGCTTGATATACAGCAAATTCTAAGAGAAAAATACAAATATTTAAAATTAAATTAACAACGGTGGCATGTCATAATGTCCAATGTCATAATGTCCATGGACATTATGACACACCAAAAAATGACATAACGTCCATGGACATTATGTCACTTTTTTAAAATGTCATAATGTCCATGGACATTGTGACATTTTGAAATCAGAAATGTATTGGAAAATTTGTTTAAAATTAAAGATAGGGACGCTCTTATCCCGAAAAGAATTGCTCCTAAATTTGGTAATTGTTACATTTTGGACTCCTATTAAAAAGTGTCCTGGATAGCCGGCCTTCGGCCGGGCGCAGGGGTTTCAAACTCTGGGGTATTTCGAACACCCGCTTCGCTAAATTAAGCCTTTTTTGATAAATGGACTCTTTGAAATCCATGGACTTTATGTCCCATTGCTCATGGACATTGTAACACTTTTGAAATTGTCATAACGTCCATGGACATTATGACTCAATTTAGTGCGTCATAACGTCTGTGGACATTATGACATTGGACATTATGACACGCCACCATTAACAACAAATACAAACTGTCAACAATCTTATTTACAAAAAAGCCAAAAAGCATGTTTTTTTCTACTTTAATAATAATTTGCTTAACAGGTTGTAGCAATATTACCAAAAAAATAATAAAAATTTTATAAAATTTCTAACATACCTGCGTAAATTTGCCAGGACTTAGCTATAATGGGCTGGTCCTGCCCAAAAACACTGTTATCTTTAAGTAAACTGGGTAATTTGCCAAAGAAACTGCCACCGACTGCACACAAGCCGGCCAGAAAACAAAAACGATATTTTTCCAACGAGTTCATACTATTATAAGATTTATATGAGTGTAAAAACGTTCTTTATAAAATAAACTTAAACATTTTACTTTAATTTATTAAAAAATTCACATTTAAAGCAGAAAAATTAAAAAATCACTATTTATCACAAATTTCTGTGGTTTTAGGTGTTTTTGTAATGTAAACAAACGCCAGCTGCTTTTTGTTTCCTTAATGATAGTTGGCAACTTAGTAAGCAGCATTGTATTTAAAGGTAGTGTTTGTTAGTAAACCGTTATGTTTGTACTATTTCTGTTTTTAAATTAGTAATTAAGCAGAATTTACTTGCAAATTAAGGTTAATATTTTTAAAAATAAAAGTGTTATACATAAAATTTTCTGCTATAAAAACTGTTATACTGAAAATTTTTTTCGGGGAAATTTTGATATACGCGTAATTATTTTGAAGAAAACTTTTTTACATAAAATTTTTCGTTTACTGTTATAAATTGAGCATTTTTTGAAAAACTGTTATACAAACAATATTTTTGAATAAAACTTTCAACTTAAAATATAAAAAAAAAGTTTAAGATGTGTTTAAAAAAACTGTTATATTTTTATACAATCAGCCGTTATAAAAAATATTTTAAATTTTTACTTGGTAAAACAAAAACTATTAAAATATTTATTAAGTTTTTGTTTTATATTTACAAACCTTTTTAATAAAAATTAAACAAAAATTATTTTTTTAATATTTTGTAAAATGTTTTTTGTTTTTTGCTATATTTTATATATAATATTTCCATTTCTCCTTGATTTTGCATAATATTACAATTTTATATATAATATTGATTTTCTTTATTGATTTTAATTAACAATTGTTTTTTTATGATTTTCATTTAGTTTTATTAAATTATTTTTTGAATAATATTTTAAAAATGTTATTAATAATGAATGTAGTTTTATTTTATTTTTTTCATAATAGACTTATAGTTTTGATTTGATTTAGAGTTTTTTTTTTTAAATTTTTTTGTTATTATCTAAAGTATTTTTTTACTATTTTTATTAAATAACAGAAAACATGGTTTTCTTTATTTATTTTTTTAACTAAAATTAGTTAATTTTTAATGTTAAATGCTAAATACTAAATAAACATATAATGTTATAAACTAAACAAATAATTATTAATAATAAAGGAGAGCATACAAATGGTTTTAAATATAATACATTTTTTTAAATTAAAAATAATATTTATAATTTTTTTTTTTAGGTTATAAGAAAGTTTTTCTTTAGGAATTAAAGGCCACATTTTTAAAAGGAAATTAGTTTTAAACCCTTCTTTTTACTCTTTATAGAGTTTAAGGATTTTAATTATAATTTTTAATTTTCTTTAATATATAAACACAAAATTTACAGTTTATTTTTTTTAAATACTTACAAAAATAATAAAACAATATTTAAGTTTTTTTTTATGGTGTTAATAATAATACTTTGTTATACATTTATTAACAATTAAAGAAAAAATACTTGGCTTGTAAGGTTTTTTTTATTTTTATATAAAAAAGATATTGCTCTACTTTTAAATTTTATTTGCTGTTGATTTGTATTTTACTTTTTTATGGATTTTTTTATTTTTTTTAATTAAAAACAACTTTAAGTTGTTTTTTTTTCAAAAAATAATAATTTTTACATGTATGATAAGTTTTTGGGGACTTTTAGCAAAACAGTTCAAAATAACTTTAAAAAATTTATTTTAAAGGATTTTTCTATTGCAAACATTTCAGTTTTAATTAGGAAAACTTTTTTTTAATTTTTTTCCAAAATAAACTAAACTTTTCTTGAAGAAAGCTGACTTTATTTCTCTGTAAAGCCGTGACTTTTTCAAAAGAAAACTTCTCTGTAAAACAGTGACATTTTTTATAGAAAATTTCTCTGTAAAACAGTTACTTTTTCAAAAGAAAATTTCTTTGTAAAACCGTGACATTTTCTATAGAAAATTTCTCTTTAAAACAGTTACATTTTTTATAGAAAATTTCTTTTGTAAAAACAGTGACATTTTCCTTAGAAAATTTCTTTTTTAAACCGTGACATTTTTATAGAAAATTTCTTTGTAAAACAGTGAAAATTTCTATAGAAAATTTCTTTGTAAAACAGTGACATTTTCCTTAGAAAATTTCTTTGTAAAACAGTGACATTTTCTATAGAAAATTTCTTTGTAAAACAGTGACATTTTCTATAGAAAATTTCTTCGTAAAACAGTGACATTTTCTATAGATAATTTCTTTGTAAAACAGTGACATTTTCTATAGAAAATTTCTCCGTGAAACTGTCATATTTTATAGAAAATTTCTTTGTAAAACAGCGACTTATTTTAAAGAAAATTTCTCTGTGAAGAAGTGAGATTTTCTATAAAAAATTTATAAATTCTCTCTAGTTTACTTCAATTAAGTTAATTTATAGAAAATTTCCTAATTTTTAATTAAATTTTATAAGTTTTCCAAATATTTGTAACAGTAAATCCTTTTTTATTTAAAAAATAACAACCATAACCTAAATTAGTATAATTTATTCCTTTTTTTAACATCTGTGCTGTTAATAACATATACTAAATAGTTGGCAACTTTATTTAGTGTGAAAAACTAATTGTAAATAAACGCCATGATTGGCCATGATGTTTGTGTTTATATAATTAGTTGGCAACATTAATGTTTATGTTTTTACTCTTGTTGCTTTTGAAGTCAAAGTGGCAACTTTGTAGAGAATAAATGTAAACAAACAAAAACGTTTGTTTTTAAGTGTCTTTACTAAGTTGTCAACCGGTTAAGGTTTAAGGTGTCTGGCTTGGATTAAAATAAGCTAGCTAGTTGCAAAGGTTTGTTATTTAAAGAAATTTAAGGATTTTTTTTAAATAAAATTAAGAAAATTAACTAAAATTGGGAAACTAAAGAACAAAGACAATAATTTACTTAAAAAAATTTAAACATAAGAAGGGTTTCTTTATAATTATAAATAAAATCCCCCATTTTTTTAGGTAAATAAATATAAATTTAATTAAAGGCAATAATTACTTAATTTCAGTTGTCTGTGGGTTTGTGGTTAGAGTGTCAGTGTTTTAGCTTTGTTGTGTGTATGTTAGTTTTGGTAAGAATTGTGACAGAAAAAAATTGTTAGTTTACTTTAAACAAATAATTTGTTTTTGGTTTATTTCTTACTTATTTTCTAAAAAGTATAAGCAAAAGGGGTTAAAGAAATATATTATATTTTTTCTAAAGCATACTTTTCAACACTCTTTAGAAAGTATTTGAAAATTAGAATGAGAAAAAACGGCAAATTCTATAATAAAGCCTTAATAACTTTGATGTTATACTTTTTAATTAAAATTTTATAGAAGAAATATAATTATAATAAATTTAAAAAACAAAAACTTGCCCAAGATTTGTGGTTGCTGTAAAGCTTTTAAACATTATAGTTTTTGCCTAAATAAAAGGACTCTTAACATTTTTTTCAGTTTGCTAGAAAACCATATGAATTTAATTACCATGAAATAATTTTGTGTTATTTTATATAATAAAAAGCAACAAATTTGTTAATAATTTAACATGTTGTTTGTTTAAGGGAAATTAAAAACACTATAAAAACCAAGAAATTAATAAAAAACTTAAACTTTTTAAAACTGTTTTGTTTTAAATATAGTTTCCTGTTAATTATTGTCCTATTATTTGTTTGTTTTCCCTTTCCTTTCTCTAGTATTTAGAATTTTTTTAATAATAACTTTAACATTTTTTCTACAAATTATTGAAATTTAAGTTGTTGTTGTGGAAAAGTCAAAAAACTTTTTCTTTACATTAACATTCTATTAAACCTATTTTACATTAAGAACTTTTCAACCAAAAAAAGCCCATTAAAAAGGGCTTTAATTAAAACATTAAGAGAACATGACACTTTTACCAAAAAAACAAGATAAATTACTTAAGAAACAAAGGACCTCTATATTCCCTCCAAAGAAAGAAAACATATTTTTTAAATAAGTAAAATTTCTCTGTAAAATGGAGATATTTTCTATAGAAAATTTTTCTCCATAAAACATTTAAGCTTTAACTTTTTTCTTGCATAATAAGAGATAAAATTAAAGCCTATTTTTAGGTACATTAGACAAGAATATGTCTGAATGCTTTTTTTCTTGTGATTTCTTATCAATCAGCAAAATTTATGTTACAATAATGACATTCAAGAGTATTATGTAAATTAATAGGGACAATTTTATCTATGTTTGTATGTTTGCCTATATGTTTTTGCTGTGTTGTGTTTAAGCTTATGCTAATTTTACTCCCTGCCTGATATGCTGCACGTTTTAACAGTTTGCTGCTGTGTTGTTTTTATTGAAACAAAAAGTCAAGTGGTTGTTTGGTATGCAGCATACTTTTTAGGCGAGGTGGTGGGGGTTTGTGGTAGGTGTCAGATGTCATGGTATTTAAATTCAGTTTTAAAGGCATTTTAACTAATGTGCACAGCTATTTGGTATTCATGTCTACAAGTTTTTTTCTCAAATATTTTTCTTGTTTTGAAATTTGTTTAAAACTTCTTTTATAAGAAAAGTTGTTGAGTTGAAGTGTGCCAGTTTAAATGCAATTTATAAGAGGTTAAATACATATAATACTTAATACTATATAGTTATGTATATACAAATGATTTGTTAAGCAAAAAACAAAAAAAAAAAGTTTAAAGAAAGAAATCAGTATTAATTACAGCAAAGTTGTTGTAGTCTTAAGCGTGATATATCAACACTAATTAAAATGTTGTTTTACTTAGGCAATGAAATAAAGAGGTCATTTAAAAAAGAGTGTTATTCATTTTTTTAAGGAAGACTGTTAAGCCTTAAAGTAGGCTTTAAAAGCTAAAGATTTATTAGTTGTTATGTGTGTGTTTTCTTTAACATAATTTAATTTAAATAAAAAAAACTAGTTTAAGTACTTTTGTGTTTTGCTGTTTTTTAAAGTATGTCTGTTGACAAGTGTTTTTCTTTCTTTGCTTTTCTAAAAAGTCCTTAAAGTATGCTTTATTATAAAAGTTTTTTCTTTAACTTTATTAGCTTTAAAGCAAACTATAAATTATATTTCTTTCCCTTGACTTTTATAGTTTGTTTTTAGTTTTTGGTGTTTTTTTATTTAAAGGAAATTCTAAAAACAAAAACTCTTTATACCCTGTTTTTAACGTGTTTTTTTCTTTGTTTAGTTTCTAGTTGTTATAAAAAAAACTCGTTATATCTTGTCATTAAACACATAATTTATGTTTAATCCTTTACGAGAAAAACATCACAAATACAAAACTTTTAAATCAACTAGAGAAAGTTTTTTTTTCTAAGACTATAGCACAGACTTTAGTCCTGACTAAAGTTTCTTATAGAAAACAATAAGTATTGTCTGTACTATAAAGCAGACTATATAACGGACCATTAAATAGACTAAAGAATTATCTACAAATCAGGCTATGTACTAGACTATAATCATGACAATAGACTAGACTGTAGTCCAGACTATATATATTGTAATACAGTATATATATGAACTATATTTTAGACCATACATATAATTTAGTTCTGACTATAGAACAGACTTTAGTTGACTATAGACTAGAATGTAGTCCAAGCTATATTCAGACTATAAACATGACTATAGTACAGACTGAAGACTAGACTTTAGATAAGACGACAGTCCAGACTACAGCAAGACTAAAGACTATATACAAAGCTACAGTCCAGACAATAGTTTATGTCTAGTCTGTAGTCTAGTCTATAGTCTAGTCTATAGTCCAGTCTATAGTCTAGTCTATAGTCTAGTCTATAGTCTAGTCTATAGTCTAGTCTATAGTCTAGTCTATA
>NC_060953.1:2946331-2958282 GCF_022045245.1 Lucilia cuprina | reverse complement strand
CTTCCCAAAGAAGACACTTTTCTATACGAAAACTGTCTTCCCAAAGAAGACACTTTTCTATACGAAAACTGTCTTCCCAAAGAAGACACTTTTCTATACGAAAACTGTTTTCCCAGAGAAGACACAGAAAACTGTTCTATACTAAAACTGTCCTCGCAATGAAGTTCCGTTAATATAGAAAAAACAGTCTTCCCAGAGAAGAGACAGAAAACTGTTCTATTCTAAAACTGTCTTCCCAGTTAAGACCCGTCTCTATACACAAACTGTCTTCCTAAAGAAGATCTGTTTCTATACTAAAACTGTCTTTCTAAAGAAGACCAGTTTTCTACACAAAAACTGTCTTTCAAAAGAATACGTTTTTCTATACGAAAGTTGTCTTCCAAAAGAAAACACATTTCTATACGAAAACTCTCTCCCCTAAGATGACATTTTTAAAAACGAAAACAGAATTTAAAAGAAAATCTTTTTCTAGAGGAGAAAGTTGGTTGTAAAACATTGTTTAACAAAAGTGAGAAACTCTCTACAACTTGGTTGTTGTTTGTGCTGGGTTGCTTTATATTTACTCACATACAATAAGAACAAAATGACTTACAAATTAAAAGTATACTTTAGGGCTTTTTATATTTTTTTATTTTGCAAACAGTTTTTTATTCCATTGTTGTGTTGTTATTGTACGATAGGTTGTATCTCTAGCTTTATCTATGTCATTTATTATTACTGAGTTTTAATTTTTCTCCTCTGCATACATTTTCTGGACTGCCGTCAATTTTACTAGCTTTGTACATATTTAATTTTTCATTTTTGCTTTTGTTAAATTAAGACAAATTGTTTACAATACCTTAAATTAAATGATTATTTGCTGACAATATAAATAATTATTATTTTCCTGCATTAAGTGTAGTGTTGTGTGGTACGTTGCATTAACATTAAGTAGAAATTGGGGACAAATTGACAATAATAATATTTAAGGACATTTATATGTGTCCATTTTCGATTTGTAGTCATTTGCATTTAAATAAAAATCTACATTTGTACATTAATATTTAATACTTAAACATATCATACACATATGTATATGTTTACCTAAAAGTATGCTTTATATATGATATGCTTATGTATGTATATATTCTTAATGCATTCATATGTGTGCTGTTTAATTTAAATGTTGAAAAAGAAGGAAAAAAGAAACTCCTATAAAATTAACTGCACATGCAATAATATCCGTTTGACACAATTCTCATAAAAACGCTACAAAAAAAGAAACTGAAATTGAAAAACAGCAAAATTGAAAATACAAAAATATGAAAATGTTGAAAGAAAAACATATGTTGCCTTATTATAATGATGACGACAACATTAAATGGGTTTTTATTACAAGTTTACTGCAAAGTGAAATGAAACATATTGCAACATGGTGGGTCAACAACAACAACAAAAAAATAAACTGATTTACAGTTTCTTTAAAGAAATTGTATGAAAACTCAAATAGTTTCAAAAGAAGAAAACTGTCTTCTCCTAGAAAACACCTTTTTATACGAAAACTGTCTGTCTTCCCCAAGAAGACACTTTTCTTTACGAAAACTATCTGTCTTCCCCAAGAAAACACTTTTCTATACGAAAACTGTCTGTCTTCCCTAAGAAGACACTTTTCTATACGAAAACTGTCTGTCTTCCCCAAGAAGACATTTTTCTTCCCCAAGAAGACACTTTTCTATACGAAAACTGTCATCCCTAAGAAGACACTTTTCTATACGAAAACTGTCATCCCTAATAAGACACTTTTCTATACGAAAACTGTCTTCCCACAAGAAGACACTTTTCTATACGAAAACTGTCTTCCCACAAGAAGACACTTTTCTATACGAAAACTGTCTTCCCACAAGAAGACACTTTTCTATACGAAAACTGTTTTCCCACAAGAAGACATTTTTCTATACAAAAACTGTCTATACGAAAACTGTCTATACTTTTCTATACGAAAACTGTCTTTCATTTCTATACGAAAACTGTCTGTCTTTCCCAAGAATACACTTTTTTATACGAAAACTGTCTATCCCAAGAAGACACTTTTCTATACGAAAACTGTCTTCCCCAAGAAGACACATTTCTATACGAAAACTGTCTTCCCCAAGAAGACACATTTTTATACGAAAACTGTCTTCCCCAGGAAGACACTTTTCTATACGAAAACTGTCTGTCTTCCCCAAGAAGACACTTTTTTATACGAAAACCGTCTTTCCTAAGAAGACACTTTTCTATACGAAAACTGTCTTTCCCAAGAAGACATTTTTTATATGAAAACAGTATTTCCCAAGAAGACAGTTTTCTATACGAAAACTATTTTTCCAAATTGTATAAATTGTTTACAAAATCTGTTTTTACCCTTAATTTTGTAAACCCCTTTTTAAATCCTTGAATATCAGCCAAAGTAATAATAAACTTCATTAATATATAATTTGATACTATTTTTTTGCACAAAAGCTTTAAATACAAAGTGCATAGAGTAGTTGATGGCAATACAACAGGGTAACGAAAAAAATAATGTAAAATATAAAATCAGTTTTAATAATATTTAAAAATATATTTTAATATAGCATACTTTATGGTGTAACACCCTGTCAATGCCTGCAGTCCTTTTGCCACTGTAAGCAAGCTTGTAATTATGAAGAAAATTATATTAAATATATGTATAAAAACAAGTTTTTATTTTCAATTATTTTTTATTACTCTAACACACATGTATGGCATACATACATATACAATGTTAAAAACAGCTAAAAGCAAAATTGTGTTTTTTTAAATTTAAATCTTTCAAATACAACTACGAGTTACTGGTTTGTTAAAAAGGAACAAAAAAAGAATTTCATTCATAAACAGAAATAGTAGAGTTTTTTTTTTAATTTTTGGTGAGAAACTCACACGCCATAAAAAGAAACAACATTTAAGCAAAACCATATTTAAATGTAGTTTAAAAAAACATCTATTGTAAGGGTGAAAAAAAACTATTAAAAAATTATAATATATAACAGGGATGGAGAAATATTAAAAAAAGTATTGCCTAGTTTTAGGTATTCTTTTTTTGAATTGCAATCAAAAAGTGTTAAAATGATTAAAAATTGCTAATAATTTTGTTTTATATTTGTTTATATATAATTAAAAACTTTGGTCTGTATCTGCTGTATTACCCAGCTCTGTTTTTTTTTACAACCCACACCATGATAACATTTTAATATATACACATATAACTAGATTTAACTGTAATTTATAGTTGTTTTTTCGCTTTAAAGTACATATATTAACAAAAGAGAGCTTTAGCAAGCCAGAGATAACATTTTGTTGAGGGTGGAGAGCAAACAAGTAAAAAAAATTAAATAAAAAAGTTTAAGAGATTATTGGAGAAGAAGGCAAAACTTTCTATTTATTGCAATTTTTCCCCCGACTTGCATCACATACACACCCTATAAAATGCAACAAACTTTGTGTGTGCTGTAGTAGTAGTTTTTTTTTTTGCAATTTCTATTGTTATTTTAATGCAAAGGTGTTAAAGTTTAATGTGTATTATGTGTCTATTTAATGAAGAAAAGAAAAAAGTCTTAATTCAGGGGTTGGTTTAATGACACCAACACAATGGGGCCACAATAACAGGGTGAACTTTCTTTAAAACTGGACAAAAATTCCAATTTGTTTAAAATTTCTTAAATTGTTCATTAAAAAATTATAAAATTTTGAAGCCTAAAAGTAAACAATGTTTTGTAAACATAGTTTAATTAAGTATTTGTCAACAAATTATAGAAAGACTTCTTTGAAACTGAATTAGTATCTACTTTTTTCATAAGTAGTTCACTTCAAATGAAAATTTTCTTAACACTTTCTAAAATGTTCAAGCCTTAAAGAAGGCTAGGGTTTTTATAAATATTTTAAAAAGATCAGTGTTATCAATATAGAGAGGGTTTTCTTTATAAGTAAAAATTATTATTGTTTTCTTAAATAATCAATATCAAATGCTAAAGTTTAAAATTTTCTAATATTTTAAAGCCTTAAGGTAGGCTAGGGTTTTTAAGTAGGCTAGGGTTTTTATAAAACGATCTGTGTTAACAATATACAGGGGATTTTCTTTAAAATTGAACAAGTTTCAACTTTATATTATTTATATTATTTGCTAAAACTTTTATCATTTCTATTATTTTAAAGCCTAAAATTAGGCAATGGATTTTAAAAATAGCTCAACCAAAACTGTCTTAACGAAACACACGGGAAGTCCAATAAAAATTAAAGATTCTGTATTGTTTTTTAAAAACTCCATATCAAAACCAAAGTTTTTAAACTTTCTAATATTTCTAAGCCTGAATGTAGGCCATTGTTTTTAAAAATAGTTACAATTAATCTGAGTTAACAAATTAAAGGGGCAATTTTTTAAAGCTAAACATGTTTCAACTATATTCTTACATAAACCTTATCAAATGCTAAACTTTTATACTTCCTTATATTTGTTAAGCCTAAAAATAGGCAAAGGTTTTTAAAAATATCATAACTTAAACTTTTTCATGAAATTCAGGGGAACTTTTTTCAAAATAAATAATTATCTACTGTTTTCTTGAATAATCAACTTCAAATTTGAAGTTCTTCTCACTTCCTGATAAGTTCAAGCCTAACAGTAGGCTATGGATTTTAAAACGAATTCAAATAAGTGTGTTTTAATAAAATAACGGGCGTCTTGTTTAAAAGTAAGCAATTGTCAACTTTTTTCTCATTTATTTCACTGCAACCAATAAGTTTTAACACTTCCTAACATTTTTAAGCCTAAAAGTAGACTAGGGTTTTTAAATATAACTAATTTAAGCGTTTTTAAACAAAAATACAGACTTCTTTAAAATTAGACAAAATTATTCTACTGTTTTTTACATATTTTTCTTTAAATTTTCCATTATTTCAAAGCCTAAAATTAGGCAACATTAAACAACATTAAACATTTTTAAGCCTAAAAGCAGGCAATAAATTCGGTATAAATTCAGTTAACAAAATACGGCAGGACTTTTTTTAAAATTGGTTAAATAGTCTAAACTATTTTTAAAGTGAATTTTATATATTTCATTATGTTTTTACTTTTTCCCAAGAATTCAAAGCCTAAAAGTAGGTAATAGTTTTTATAACTTTTACTATATTAAAGAAATATTGAGGTTTTCTAAAACTATATTAAATTATTGATAAATTTGTGTCCTTACAATACCTGTAAGTCTTGACCGCATAGTCTTAAACCAGCCAAAAACTTAACCACAAAACGTTTAGTAGTTTTTATACGAAAACTACGTAAAATAAACAAACAAACTAAATGAAAAGAAAATAAAGAAAAACACAAACCCAACCATATACATTAATTAACAATAAAAAACATTTAATGAAGTTTTACTTTTAGATAAAAAGCCAAATAAAAACCCCACCAATAAACGTAACGTAAATGGTATTCAATAAAAATAAATTAAATTCAAACGAGACAGACGGATGGACGGACGGATAAGAAAATAAAACACACACACGTGCTGCATAAAGTAGAAAGAATTTGGAAGTATAAATAAAGGTAAGTAAAATGTTGAAAACGATTTTTTTTTGGGTCAAATTTAAAAATAAAATTTTTGTTTAAAAGGTGTGAAAAGAAAGAACAGTTTCTAAATAAATTTCTCAATAATATTTAAATTGCTTGTTTCTAAAATAAGTTTAAAGAGTTTTTTGCTGAAAGCCTAAAAGTATGCTATGTTTTCGGTTAAATGCATAAATTAAATTAAAATTATTGAAGATATAAACTAAAATATTTAAATTGCTTAAATTTAAAACTGTTTATAAAAATTTGCCTAAAAATAAGCTTTATATTCTGTAATTTATTGTGGCCTTCATGTAGACTAAATTATTATAATAATATTTTTTAAATAAATATTAAACGATAGGCAATTACATGTTAATTAATATAAAATAAACTAAAAACACTTAAATAAATAGTTTATTTTAAAAATACATTTTTTAAATTTAATAACAATAACCTAAAACTATGCTGTATTTTTTATTTGATAAATATACTAAAGCCTTGAGGTAAACTATATTATTTTAATACTATTTTTTTTAAATAAATAAACAAAATACCAAAAATATTTAAATTGTTTACTTTAAATATATTTAACAAACAATTGCCTTAAAGTATGCTGTAGTTTTTTATTTACATTAATATAACACACAGCCTTAAAGTAATTGATGTTTTTCATGAATATTTTATAAATATATTAAAATATTAAATTTACTTTTATTTAAAACAATTTAACAAAAAGCTTAAAAATTTACCTAAAAATAGGCTTTAATTTCTTTTAACTTGCTACAGCCTTAAAGTAAACTATTTTTTATTTAAATGTTTAAAATAAATGAAATGAAATGTAACTTTTTGAAACTTTATAAAAAAAATTAACAAAATTTCTAAAGATTTAACTAAAAGTATGCTTTAGTTATTTTCAAAGATAAAATAAGTCTTACAGCCTTAAAGTATACCATATATTTAATAGATATATAAAAAAGTATTTGAAATTTAAGCAAATTTAAGAAAAATTAAATACAATTCCTAAACATTTAACTATTTATTTCTTCCAAACATTTAACTAAAAATATGCTTTAGATTTTTTTCAATTTGCTAAGAAAAATAGCCTTAAAGTAGTCTTAAGTTGTTTATTACTTTTTTTCCAAATATCAAAGTAATTTCCATAAATAATAATGAAACATAAATAAAAAATATGTAAATAAACAATTTAAGTGTGTGTTTGTGTTAGGTTTCATAAAATAGCCTAAAAATATACTGTATTTTTAGACTTTAAATATAAAGAAAATTTATCATAACTAAAAGATTATTTTGTTTTAATGTTATTAAATTTATTTTTTTTTTTTGTATAAAATTTACAACATTTAAAAAAAGAAGGCTAAAAGTATGCTCTACTTTTGTTTACGATGCTAAAAGTAAAGTGTGTTTAAGGCTTAATATATCACTACATACCTTAAGGTATTTTCTATTAATTTACTTGATAAATAAATCTTTTGACATAATATTTCATATTTGCTTTTGTGTTGAAAACAATAATATTTTGCCTAAAAGTAGACTTTAGTTTTAATTTTATTATTGTTAACAGTAAATATCTATAGAAATATTTATTATTAAATACAAATTTAATTATAATAAACAAGAGAAAGAAAATACCTAGAAACAATTCAGACATTTAATCATTAAACTATAGCAACTTTAAAGCATAGTTTTAGGTGTCAATTAAAAGATTTACAAGATATTTAAATAAAGCAACAAAACCTTTAGCAAAAGCTGTGAAAACAATTAAAATTCTTAGAAAAAAAAAACAAGTATTAATGTTTTATCGGACAAGGCCGACCATATGATACCCTACATGAGTGAATATGTGGTTTATTTTAAAAAAATAAAACTGACAGTTTCAAATAACTTGGAGGGTACACTTGTATGGGAGTCTTTGGGTCCAAAAAACAAAGAGAACGCGCTAAATTTTAGCGAATAATACTAAAAATTGTCACTTGTAGTGTGAGCACAAGCTTTAAACATACAAACGAAAGGATAGACGGACATAGCTAAATCGACTCAGAAAGTGATGCTGATGCCGTTTGTTCTACTTTATGTTAGGTATAGGAGCAATATTTTTGGGTGTTACAAACATCAGCACAAACGCATAATACGCTCCCCATTAACATAAAGAACTGCAATAAAAATGTTTGTAAATTCTTTAAATTTTAGCAAAAAATTTATATATTTCTTGTCTAAATTTCTTAAAAATTCTTTTATTTGTTTTTGTTTTTTTAAAAATATCCTCCACAAAACACATTTAAATTTCTGTTGAAAAATTGAAAAATTTACATAAAATCCTAGCATTTGTAACACAAATTCTGCTTAAAAATAAACACCATTTAAAAACTCAAAACATGTCCTTTAAATAATAATAATAATAATGACAATAACGGTGCTGGTATGCAGACAAATACAGACATTTTTATGTTATTTTAAAATTCATGACACAATGAAATCAACAACAACAGCAGCAGCATCAACAGCACAATAACAATTTCCGAATTGTGTATCTATTAAAGTATACTTTTAGGCTTAAGCGTAGATAATAAATGATGCTGGTTAAATAACCAAAAAAAACCCAACGACAAGAAAGTATTTTTAGCAGAATTTACAAGACAAATAACAACAGCAAACAGTAGTGAATATATATAAAAGCTTTATATTAACGTGGCCTTTTAAATAACTAAACATGCTTAAACATGTTTAGATTTGATTAAACCTGATAAAAATGAAAATTTATAGGCTTATGTATAAACAAATTTCATGTTGAATTTATTAAAGTCTTACAAATAAATTAACATACATATTTTATTAGCAAAATTCAACACAAAATCAGATTTAAGCTTTAATAAAAAGTCTACTTTAAGGCTTAATATTATTATTTTTTTATTATTCAATCATACCATAACTACTTTAAGCAGTTTTATTAATATCGAGGTTATTTATAATTTAAAGTTATTTTCCTGTTTTCAAAAGGTTATTTCTGTCTAGTTAATAGATTTATAAAGTTAACAACAACATGCAAAGTTTCTTTACAATATTGTGGTTGTAAAGGTTATAGCATACTTATAGGCTTTTAACCCATCGTTAGGTATTAGGGTTAACAACTTAAAGCATAAATCATTGGTTTCTTCCGCTTCCCATTCCCCCTGCCCCTTAAGTTGTAAATTTTCTTATTATTTTTGGGGTTTTGTAGGTTTTTCTCAGGAAATACATTTCTATTATGAACAAATTTCTTAATAAAATTGTTACGGCAGCTAAACAGGTAAAACTTTTGGTTTTTTAAAAGGAATTATTTATATGTATCATTGTTTTAACTAATAACAAGAAAACAAATTCAAAGAAAAATTATAAATTAAAATGAAAAAGTTCTGAGAAATACAAAAAAAAAAAAAAAAAAAAAAAAAAAAAAAAAAAAAAAAAAAAAAAAAAAAAAAAAAACATAAAAAAATTTTCAAAAATCTTTAAATTTTGTTTTAAATTTAAAAAAGTTTGAATTAAGAAAATTTAAAACTTATTTTATGTATGTCTTCTCTTCAAAACTAAAAAATTTCTTTAAGTTTTTAAAATTTTTAAATATTTTAATAAATTTTAAAAATGTCAGAAAAAACTTCAAAATTGAAAAATTAGACAAAGTTTGGTTAGAGATTAAAACGAATCATTTTAAAGAATTTTTAAAATTGTTATAGTTTTTGAAAGGTTTAGGTGCCTTTTATTAGTTATTTAAAGAAAATTTTGAAATTTCATATTTTTAACAATTTTTTAATTTTGAAAATTTTAAAAAAAATTTTTTTTAATATTCAAACTTTTTAACAATTTTTTTAATTAAAAAATATATAAAAATAAATAAAAAAAAATCTTGTGGATTTAAAAAGGTTTGTTTAAAAGAAATTTAAAAAAAAATATTTTGCAATTTCTAAATTTTTAACAATTTTTAAAAATTTTACTAAAAAAATTGATTTTATTAAATATTTTCAAGTTTAGTTAAATTTTAAAATAATTATATAAAAAATTTAAGAATTTTTTGTAGTTTTTGCAAGCTAAAGGTTTTTCTAATAGTTATTAAAAAAAAATTTTGCAATTTCAAATTTTTAACAAAATTTTATTAATTTTGAGAATTTGTTTAAAATTTAAAACTAGATTTCTTTTGATTTAAATAAAAATTATAAGAAAAGAATTAAAAATTTAATGTGGATTTTAAAAAATTTTTTTCTGGAAAAAATAAAAGTTTTGGAAATTTTTTTTATAAAAAATTTTGTTCATTTTGAAAATTTTATTAAAATTTTTTTTATTTCCCAAATATTTTAGAGTTAATGCTTAAGTTTTAAAACAATTATAATAAAAACTTTAAGAACTTTTTCTAGTTTTCGCAAGCTAAAGTTTTTTTTCTATCTGTTATTTAAAGAAAATTTCGCGATTTCAACTTTTTAATAAAATTTTATTAATTTTAAAAATTTTAACCAAAAACAGAGATTTATCTTACGAAATTAATATGTATTTGTTTTGAATTTAATAAAAAAGAATATTTAGTATTTTCTTAAGGATTTTTTAAAGGTTTTATTTTATTCTAATAGAAATTGAAAAAATATTTTCAATTTTAAATTTTTTTAAAAATTTTGCTAATTTTGAAAATTTTTTTAAAACAAATTTTTGCTTTTCTTACTAAAATTAAGTTTGATTTAAATTTTTAAAGTTTAAGATGTGTTCTATTGACAATTGAAGAAAATTTGTGAGTTTTAAAATTTTAAAATTTTTTTTTTTTAATTTTGAAAATTTTCATTAAAAAAATTATTTTTAAAATTAACTAGAAAAAGATATAAATTAAATTTAAAGATGTTAAGTAGGTTTTTTACTATTAGATAATTAAGAAATAGTTTGCGTTTTGAATATTAAAAAGATTTTTTGTCGATTTATAAAAAAATTTTATGGTAAACTTAAAAAACAATAAAAATAGTTTAATAATTTCTTACCTTCTGTTAGTAGTTTAGGTTGTAATCTGTAAAATGAAAAAAAAATCAAATTAGTTTCAGTATTAAAAATTTTGAAAAAAAAAATAAAATATTTTGAAAAAAATTTAAAAAATATTAAAAAAAAAAAATAAAAAATATTTTGAAAAAAAAATTAAAAAAAATTTTTGAATATTTTGTTATGCTTAAAAAAAACATTTGTTTAATTCACAATTGCTGTTGTACGGTTGTATTGTAGTATGTTATAGTTTTATTTATTTGTTATTATTTAAAAAAATTATAACATACAATGGTACAACGATACAACATCGATTGTAAATTAGACAATTGTGTAAAATAAAATTAGCATTTATATTAAAATTATAAATTTTAAAAATATTAAAAAAAATATATTAAATTAAAATTTTCGTCAAACTTTGCTGAATTATGAAGCCTTGCTAATTACTACTGTTGTGAAGGTCAGGCCAGCCAAGACTAAAACGAATCAAACCAGAGCAGACATGTGATCACATCTAAAAATGTGCCACATACCAGCACTAGACAAAACACGATCATCGTCTCGGAGAATCTTGACAAAGAGGACCAAAGAGAGGTGATAACCAATGCTGAACGACAAAGTCTGTTAGCACAACACCTAAGGTACTATCTGCAATCTTCTCTAGTCGGGGTATACCGACGGTTACCAAAGGTCAAGCAAGCAGATCAAGTATAAAGCTGTAAAGATCAGGGGAAACGCAAATGTCTGAGGGTAAGCGGTTGAAACCATTAATTAGCACCTGAGCTACAAGTAGCCATCATAGACTGTATTCAACACGATGGGAAAAGAAATACGGACAAATGGCTACTTCTGGAGGAGAAGATCTTGAGGGCACTAGTTGACTAACTCTCACGCAGTGGGAATGACTACTTTACTGTGTTCGAAGTTTAGCCAAAGGGTATCAAGACCATCGGGTGTGGTAATGACAAAGTTCTAGGCTTTCTCAAAAAACTGTATCCCAGTAGTTGGCGAACCCTAGGGTAACAAAATATCTGATGAACGCGTAAGCAAAGGGTCGTCCCTAAACTTAACCTTTGCGCAAAGGGATATTTACATTACTCTGATCACCTCCCCCGGGGCATGTTTCCTTGATGAACCACAATACCGGGGTAAAGAGGTACTACCAGTACCTCTAGTCTTCAGGGACTATAAACTGAAGATAACATTTCACTCCCTTGCTAGTCCTTAGATGATTAAACATGGAATCTAACTAAGATCCAAAATTATATAGGTGTGAAGTTAAATTTCAAATTTAAACCCTAGACACAAACCTGTTAGTTAACAGAGCTATGTTAAGTTAACAGAACTCTGTTAACCCTAGACACAAACCATT
>NC_060953.1:2940785-2946231 GCF_022045245.1 Lucilia cuprina | reverse complement strand
AGTCTATAGTCTAGTCTATAGTCTAGTCTATAGTCTAGTCTATAGTCTAGTCTATAGTCTAGTCTTTAGTCTAGTCTATAGTCTAGTCTGTAGTCTAGTCTATAGTCTTGTCTTTAGTCTATTACATAATCTATCATCCAGTCTAAATCCTTAATTTATTTTCTGTTTTAACTTTGAATTTAATAGTTAATTAAATATTAATCATTCGTACTGCTGTACTAATACTTAATATGTGTGATGTGTATAATAAATATTAAGCATACGTAGCGTAGTACTAAAATCATTTTAAAACCTTCCCCCAAAGTAATTAAATCGATTAATGTATAATTTACACAAGGTGTTCTTTTAATTTATTTTCTTATTTTTATGCAATACATACAAATCAAAGTTGTTTATTTTCTTAAGATTTTCCTTAAAATCTGATAAGATATCTCTTTTTATTTGTATATTATTTTATGGCATTTAAGATTTACTTTCTCCTTAAAATCCCCAACCCATACTTTTTTTGCTCTTTAATTGGCTATAATTTATACATATTATTTTGTATTTAACTTCTCTATTGGTTGTCTGTTTTTAATGGCAAATAATTAAGTAAATACCAACAAATATTTATGGGTCAATAACAAAAACGATAGGTGTTGTTTGAGTTTGAGTTTATTGCTAAATAAATACTAAAAGTAAAAGAAAATTTGGTTCTACAAAAAAAAAACTAAAATTTTGCGGTTAAAATAAGACATTGACGTATAGTAAATAAAATAAGATTCTAATAAAAAATTTGTAACCTTTAAAAGATTCAAATGTAACTTTTTCGTTGCAGTAACTTTGTGATAAAAAATGACGATAAATTATTGGCAATTTGTGTTTTAGTGTTAGTGATTCCATTAGTTTGCACTATAAATAACCGTATGACCTTTTTTACTTATATTTATAACTTATTTTCTATTTGTAAACTACACTTTTTTTTAAATAGTAACAACACTTGACATTCTATGTGGCTGATTGCTTTACTAACTGACAGTGACATTGTAATCATTGAATATGAGAAAAAATATAAATAAATTGATTGTATTAAAACAAAGCTAAAAAATGGAAAATTTTCTAAGGAATTCAAATGGAATAATCCATCAATCTGGCAACTTATTTACAATAACAACAGCAACTTGAATAAATCACCAAAAACACCCCTTGTCATCACCCCTTTTGTGTGTAACAGAATTTTATAGGCAAACTTTAGTTGTTTTTGTGCAGAAAGTAATTTATGCCATTTTGTTTAAAATTGTAAATAGTAATTTGCAAAAGTGGGTGGTTTGCTTTTGGACCACACCACAGTTAACCAACTACAAATACTGCCACAGCTATAAATAAAAGCCAAACAACAAAATCCTTTCAATTTCAAAAGAGTTTTTGCAACAAAATAAAAAATATTATAGAGGAAAATGTGAAAAAGAGAAGAAATAAATATATTCAAGTGTTGATGCATCAAGTACATTTTTTACATACATTTACATACATGTGTATTCTTACTCATTCGTATCCTGTGCAAATAAATAAAACTATACAGATACATTAACACCAATGCATACTTAATTGTTGGCAATGGAGAGACCAAAAAAACCAGCAGCAATAAAACAAGAAACGAAAAACAACAACGTCAACAACAATAAATGTTAAACATGTATTGAACAACATCATCACACTAGAATAAAACAATATTGAGTGCGTAAGTATGCGTTAAGGATAAGTTTGTATGTAGCAATGTTTGTAGGCTGTCAAATACATACAAACATTTCTCTTTACAAAAACTGCAACAACATATAAAGAAAATAATAATCTCTCAGTCATTTGCACACATATATGCATACATGCATTCATAAACAAGATACTTGTGTATCGAAGAATGTAGAAGAAGAATTTGAATGTGTGTCTAACGTTTTTTGAGTGTGTGTGTGTGTATGAAAGAGTATATGTGAGTTTTTTTTTTGCATTGAACAAGGATAAATGCATTAATGACATAAGTGTTTGATAATAATGGGTTAAAATAATACACACAAACAAAGTCTGAACAGTATAGCAGTTAACACAGTAATGCTATAAATACAATAAAAACTTCAAGCGATAAACAACAAACCACAAACTTTAAACTATTTTAAAACAAATAAACAACAATCATAGAAAAACTGTGACAAAGGTATAACAAACACTAGCAAGAAACTTACACAATTTACACAATAATCGCCTGCAGCTTGTGGTCATAATTGTAAACAATCTGTCCTAGAATGTATATGGAAGCAAAAATCCTTGTATTTGTTACTGTTGTGTGTGTATGTTTGCATGTCTGTATGTCTTTTTAATGTAAGTAGTTACATTTATCTGCTTCATGTTCGTTTGATTTCATTCATATTTTCCACTATTGTTTTCTAACAGGCGTGAATGAAAAAAACGAAAAAAAACTAACCATAAACTACAAGAACACTAAACGACATTGATATAACGCAGTAAATACTAAACATTGATAATTCCAAGACATATAAACAGGGAGAAACTAAATTTGATCAGAAAATGGCTACAAACTGGAGAGAAAATCATTCTCCCAATTACAAACCAGACAAGATTATAAACAAGTCTACATACTAGACTATATCAGCTATAGATTATAGACTAAAGGCTATAGACAATAGATTATATACTATCCTAAAGCCTATACTATAGACTAGACTATGGACTAGTCTATAGATAAAATATAGACAAGAATACAGACTGGCCTATAAGCTATAGCTTGACTATCGACTAGACTTAATAAGACTAGACTATCGACTAGACTTAATAAGACTAGACTATAGACTAGACTATAGACTAGACTATAGACTAGACTATAGACTAGACTATAGAATAGATTTTAGACTAGAATATAAACACGAATATAAACTAGAATATAGACTATACTATAGACTATACTATAGACTAGACTATAGACTAGACTATAGACTAGACTATAGACTAGACTATAGACTAGACTATAGACTAGACTATAGACTAGACTATAGACTAGACTATAGACTAGACTATAGACTAGACTATAGACTAGACTATAGACTAGACTATAGACTAGACTATAGACTAGACTATAGACTAGACTATAGACTAGACTATAGTCTAAACTATAGACTAGACTATAGTCTAAACTGTAGTCTAAACTGTAGTCTAGACTGTACTATTTTTGTTGAGTATCACTAAAATTTACTAGGCATTTGATATAAATAATGAATATTTAATTAAAAATTTCAATATTATAACATCTGGTAACATTCTATTATGTTAACCTTACAATAATAATAAAAACAAACAAAACTAACGAATGAACAAAAAACAACAATAACAACTCAAAACGAGGATACTTGCATATTTATTTTCACCTATAAACATATAGACGCAACGTGTATATGCATTTTAAAATATTTTTTTTTTTACATATTCAAACAGATAAAGATACATATATGGGAAAATTTATATCGATGTTGTTGTAGTATAATTTTTTTGCATGCACACACACATAAAACAAAATGCATAAATGCTCTTGAATGCAGGTGAGTAGTTTCACATAGTAGTTAATTCAAATACTTGGGGTACTACTCACAGTTTGTGAATAATGATGAGAAGGACGATGATGGTTTCTTAAAGTGTGAGTGTGTGTTTGTGTGCTATTGTTACAATTGCATTTATTCTTTAGAAGTATAACAGCTACCGGATGTATAAGAAAATAAGGAAATAAGTAGAGAATCCGGATATACTTGAAAATTATTTGAAATTGAATATTAAATTTAATCTTGATGGAAAGAAAAAAAAAGAAAATGACAAAATTGTAAAGAATATAAGAAATTTATGAAAAATTATTTAAGTTGCTGGAGAAAGAAGAAGAAGGATTTTATTTTTATTTAAATTTTATTTAAGACATTAATAAAGTTTTTTTTTTGGTTTGTGATTAAGGCTTTATTACACCTTTATAAGAAAGAAGGTTAAGTTATTTTGTATAATTTTTATACACAAGTGTATTACCTTGTTAAAAATAAAAGTTCTTGGTTTCTTAAAAGTTTATTACACAACACCACTTCTTTTTTTAAACATTTGTTTTGTTGTTTATTAAGTAATAAAAAAGAAATAATTTTTTTTTAAGCTTGAGGTTGTTTTTAATATAAAAAGATGTTTAATTTTGAGAAACGTGCTTTAACAGTTAAATTTTAATTAAATCAGTTAAACATTCTGTTCAGTTTCTCTTTTTTGCGGGGGAATACTTTAACAACAATAAGAACTTTTTGTTAAGGGATTAACAATAAAGTTATTTTTTTAGTTAATGTTATTTTAATTAGCAAAATGCAATATTATTGTTTGCTTAAACTTTTCTTATTAATGTGAATTTTAGAAGGAACATGTGTTTAAATATTGAACGGAATTGTTGAGAAATTTTAGCTTAAGTATTAGGCACTTTAGGTAATTAAATTAATTTTCAAGAAATTGAGAATTAGTTTCCTTAAAATACTGAATAAATGGGGTTTTTATAGCTTTTTGTTTATTGAACATTTAAAGACATTTGAAAGTTAAATAAATATTTAAAAATATTTATAGAATTTAGCTTTCTTTGTGATTCTTACACGATGATGGCAATAAACGTTTATGGAATTTCCGAATATGTGAACTTTGCTCGAGTACTCGAGCTATCTAATCGCTTGCTATAGTAGTAACGTTGTGGATTAACAGGTGTCATGAGACAAGCTCAATCTGAAGCCTGACGTGACATCAAACCCAATTGATGTTGTGACTAATACTCATATCTCTAGAGTATTCTCATCATCTTAAGACTCATCTCAGAGCATTTCTGAACCTTATATGTTGCCCAACAACACTACTAAGATGTATTCTGTTGTTTCGGCAACAGCACCTAGGGAATGAATTGGTGCTTCGAAAACACTGATCTTTATTTCAGTAACAGACTTATCTCAAGGACAGATAAGGACCTACTGTAATAAGTTAAGCATTTTTAGAGTAAATTCCGACACACTCAATCATTAAGGAAAATCACCGATAAATTAAAGATTATGGTATTAACAACTTCTTCGCCATCTCACTCCGTTTCGTCAAAGATTAGTTCAGCATATTAGCTCCTAAAAACTAGGAGCTGTAACAGAAACTTATCGCGAAAATCTATATTTCTCCTTGTATCAATCTTTTAACAAAGCGAGTTTAAGTCTAAACCACAGCCACTACATTTATCCCAAAGGAATTTCATTCAACTGACCAGCGAGGACAAAGTCCTGCAAACAGCTGGCATAGTATCAGATAATTTTGAACTGTGTGAAGATAAATTTGAAATTTGAATCCCAGACACAAACCTTTAAAATTAGTAAAGTCACTTTAGACAGTCATGTTAAATTAACAGATATTATATTACAGC
>NC_060953.1:2935104-2940685 GCF_022045245.1 Lucilia cuprina | reverse complement strand
TATAGACTAGCCTATAGACTAGCCTATAGACTAGACTATAGACTAGACTATAGACTAGACTATAGACTAGACTATAGACTAGACTATAGACTAGACTATAGACTAGACATTAGACTAGACTATAGGCTAAACTATAAACTAAACTATATACAAAACTATGGACTAGACTATAGACTAGAACATAGACTAGACTATACACTGGACTATAGATACAACTATATTCAAGACTATAGACCTGAATTTAGGCTAGACAATAGAATATACTAATATATTAAACCATTTTATGTTCTTTTCAAAAATGTATTTTTTTTTAAAGCAAATTTTTCTGTGAATAGATTAAGCACTTTAGTATTAAAATTGTTTCGTAAAATGACAAAGCATGTCAGTTTAATTACAAATTATTTTTTGTGCTTTCTCACTTTAGAATCTCTGTATTGGAAAATTAAATTGAATTTAAACTATGTTGCCACGAGTGTTAGGGTAAATATCGAGTTTATTCTCTTGTTGTTGAATATTTGATATCGAAGCTTTTTCTTTTTTTTTATTTTTTCAATTTAAGTATTTGTTGTGTGTTCAAAGCCAAACCGCCAATGTAAATGTCTGTGGTTACGATTTTATTAGAAGAAAAAAAGGTTGAAAAAAATATATGGAAAGAAAAACTAGAAAAATGTAAAACAGAAATAAAACGTATTTAAGTTGGTTGTTTCGGTGTGAACCACATTGCAACAAGAAAACTTAAGAATTACAAAATAACAAGAAAAATTACAGCAATAATCAAACGTTTAAATAAAAATTATACAAAAAGAAAAATACATTATAAAAAAAAATAAATATAAAAAAAAATTTAAGAAAAAGGATTCAAGTTGACTATTAAGAATTGAAAAGGACTGTTGTGTAGAGAAAAAAAAGAAATGTAATAAAATGAACTCGCACTCAATTGCTGTTTAAAGCAATTTTGATGATAAAGCAATAAATTTATTAGAACGAGCCACATTCATGGCTATGACATCGAACTACTCAAGCTCAAAACCCTTAAAGTTACACACATGTATGCAAGTGTGTGTGTGTGGGAATGTATGTGGTTGGGTGTTGGGCTTGGTCAAAGGCAGTTGAAGTAGAATTTTTCCAAGAGTTTGGAAATTCCGTACGAAAAAAGTAGAAAAAAGAAGTGGTCATGAATGTCATTGTAAAAGTCAATATAATGTTCAATTACTAACAAAGATTTTGAAGGTTAAAATAATATGTTTTAAAATAAAACAAAAAAAAAGGTTTCTACACAATCCCCCTTTTTATTCTCCTTAGCTTTACAGCAAATGTTATTTTAGGTAAAAATTGCGAAAAGAAAATAAAAATAAATTTGTTCACCTCCTTGTTAAAACTACAAAGTATTTCCCCCTTTTTTTCTTGCTCTCTACTACATAGAAGATACATTAGATTAAATTGGATTGGATTGCTTTAGTTTACGTTTGAGATTTTTATTGTAAACAAGTTGCTGTTGTTGTTGTTGTTGCCGCTGTCGTTAAAGATTTCAACAGCATTTATTGTCACATTTTATCAATTGTTAAAGAAATGAAAATAAAATCAAACTGAATACTCTCAGTATTGTTGAGTTTAAGAATCAACTTGTTTTTCTATTTTATTTTTATATTTATTTATTTATATAACAAGGGTAATGTAAACAAATGTTAAATTACATTTAAATCTACTACTATCAGTTACAATAATATCCTTAGGAATTTACAATAGTTATCGTAAAGATATAAATAGTTATGTAGTCACATATGGTCATTGTAAATTCAATGACCTGTGCCATAAGTTCTTGGGAAAAGGAAGACAAAAGGAATAAATACTTAAGGATCTTGATCATAAGCATGTTATGTTTATCTTACAAATGTGTGTAAAACTACTGTAAAAATAGTTTGTAAGTTGTAAGCGAAAAAAGGAAATCTTGCTGTGATATAAAGTAATTTTTTATGGTAAATTATACTCTTATTCAAAGAAAATTTTGCTAGGATATTGAACATATTTTTATAGAAAATTTGTTTCGATTCACAGCAAATTTTGATAGAAAATCTTGTTCTTAATTAAGAAAAATTCTTTCTCATTCAGAGCAATTATTTCCAAAAAAATCTCGCTCTCATCCACAGTACCTTTACATGGAAACTCTCTCTTTTATCACCAGCTAATAGAAAATCTCTTGATCTTATTTACAGCAACTTTTTCGTAGAAAACTTCGCTCTCGTTCAGAGAAAATTTTCATAAAAAACCTCGCTCTTATCTTATCTCTTATCCAGACTAAATTGTCATAGAAAACCTCTCTCTCGTCCACAGCAATTTTATCTAGAAAATATCGCTCTCCTCTACAGAAATTTTTCATAAAAACCCTCTCTCTTGTCACCAGCTAATAGATAATCTCTTGAACCCATTTACAGCAAATTTTCATAGAAAACTTCGCTCTCGTTCAGTGAAAATTTTCATAAAAAATCTAGCTTTCGTCCACGGAACATTTTCATTAGAAACCAAGCTCTCGCTCAAAGAAAAATTTTTATAGAAAACCTTGCTCTCATCCCGAGCAAAATTTCATAGAAAATCTCGCTCTCTTTCAGAGCAGATTTAAGTGGAACATCTTGCTCTGAGTTAAAATTTTCTAAGAAAAGTTCTCTGTGATCCAGAAAAATTTGCTCTGGACCACATATTTTCATAGAAAAACTTGATCTGATCTAGATAAACTTTTCATAGAAAATCTTGCTCTTATTCAGAGCAAATTATCATAGAATAACTTGCTCTCATCGAGAGTAAATTTTTATAGAAAATCTTGCTCTTATCCAGAGCAAAGTTTCATAGAAAAACTTGCTTTCATCCAGAGCAAATTTTCATAGAAAACCTCATTATTGTCCATAGAAAATTTTAATAGAAAAACTTACTCTCATCTAGAGCAAATTTTCATAGGAAAACTCGCTTTCATCCAGAGCTATTTGTAATAAAAAAACTTGCTCTTGTCCAGACCAAGTGTTCATAGAAAACCTTGCTCTCATCAAGATCAAGTTTTCATAAAAAAATCTTGCTCTCATCCATAGAAAATTTTAATAGAAAAACTTACTCTCATCCAGAGCAAATAATAATAGAATAACCTGTTCTCATCCAGAGCAAATTTTTATAGAAAACTTCGCTCTAGTCCACATCATATTTTCATAAAAAAACTTGCTGTCTTCAACAGAAATTTTTCAAAGAAAAACTTACTCTTGTTCAGAGCAAATTTTCATAGAAAATCTTGCTCTTGTCCAGAGCAAATTATCATAGAAAACCTCGCTCTCACCGGGAGCAAAGTTTGATAGAAAAAGTTGCTCTTGTCCAGAGAAAAAGTTGCTCTTGTCCAGAGAAAATTTTCATAGAAAATGTTGCTCTTGTCCAGAGCAAATTTTCATAGAAAAAGTTGCTCTTGTAAGAGAAAAGTTTCATAGAAAACCTCTTTCTCGTCCAGAGCAAATTTTCACAAAAAAACTTGCTTTTGTTCAGCGAGAATTGTCTTAGAAAATCTCGATCTCAGCCAGAGCAAATTTTTGTAAAAAGAGTTATTCCTGTCCAGAGCTTATTTTCGAAAACTTTCTTCTTGTTCTAATCTAGATTAAATTTCCATAGAAAAACATGATGTGAAAATAATTTGCTCCATTGAAGTTGACAACAACATCTTCATCTTCATCCGTTATCCCATACTAAACATATACCAAATTATTATTAATGTTTCCTAAAAATCTTAATTCTCTTTTCCACCAGGTCTCCAGAGAGAAAAGGTAAAAAAATAAAAATCTTCCAAATAATGAACAAACTCTGGACACATGTTTCTACTTAATAATTATAATATTTTGGTATTGAAAAGTTCAAACACGTTTTGATTTTTTTTTTCACTGACAGTTGTTTCATTAACAGCATAACACAGTGCGACAAAACGGAAGTAAAGTTAATACAAAGGAAAAGGAAAAAAACTGTATGTCTAACAAATAAATTACGACTGTCAAAAAGAAGAAGGAGGAAAGAAAAAAACAACTTCCCAACCAACATTCTTCCACTACATTTAAAGGCATCTCAACTTGTTAACGTAAAAAAAGATTTCGTTAGCACTTCTCTTTTTGATTGCTGCTGTTGTTGTTGTTGTCTTTGTTTTGTTGGTCTAGGCAACGGAATGAAAACTCTTGTCAAAGTTTTGTGTGTTTTTGCGTGTAAAAATAAATGTAATAAATTTGTACATGATTCAGTTACAAACAATGAAAAAAAAACAAACAAACAAAACACAATTGTGAGGTTAAATGTTTAAACTCTCACCTCTCTCTTTCTCTCTGTTTAGGTATGTTTGTATGCGACACTTACTTGTATGTGACAAATGTAAGTCAGTTCAGTGTAAAAGTTTATGTTTCAGTTTCAATCTGTGTTTGTTTGAGTGTATATGTTTGTGCCTCAAAATAACATGAAAAGTTAATACCACAAAGGCAGTCAGCAGGCTGGCTGGCTGGCAGTTGGATCTCTATTATTTGTAAAGCTTACGTTGTCACTGAAATTTTTAATTACATTTTGTCAGTTGTTTATTTTTAAGCTTAAACAATTTCAGTTTTATTTTATTTTTTGCTCTTTATTTATTTGTAGCTTGTCTTTTTTTAGGGGTCGGTAAGGGAATAAGTTTATGTTTAATTCAAAAAGTCACATCAAGTTAAGGAAGTAAATTTAGGCTATATTTACAATACAAACTCTTGCACTACAGGAGGAAATGACTTTTCATTTCCAAAATATAAAAGAAAACATAAGAAAGCCAAATAATAAAAAAAAAAAATATTATGTGAATACAACTGTAACAAGGTGAAAATCCTATTTTACTTTTAATACTATAAAGAAGGTGAAAATAAGAGTTAATTTCATTTTAAATGACATTTGTTTTTGTGTACAAGTCATTTTGCGGCAAAGGACAACAAGTTGTTAAGCTTGTCTCCTTCTATTATAACAAGATATAATAAAAGTAAAGCAGAGCAGTAAAGGTTTTAATTAAAATAATGATCTAGGGGTATAATTTACTTTAATATACTTGTGTAGTATACATATGTATGTACATAGAGCCTCAGTTGTCTTAACTTTTTGTCAAATGTTTTCAAATTCCTAGAATTTCTAGTTAAGTAATACCGTTGACAAACGAATAAAACATTTCAATTTCCTAGTTTAATTACATTCCTGGGAAAATATTCATTTTAATGTTAATGATTAGATTTTCACTGTAAAATTTTTGAACAAAATTTTTATATTTAAATGAACTTTAAAGAAGATTAGAGCAAGTTTTTCTATGAAAATTTGTTCAAACTTTTCTGTGTTTTATTGTACTTAAGTTTTAATTGAGTTCTAGAAATGTTTTAATTGAATTCTAAGTTTAGTTCTAGTTCGGTTCTAGTTCCAGTTCAGTTCTAGTTCAGTTCTAGTTCAGTTCTAGTTCTATTTCTAGTTCAGTTCTAGTTCTGGTTCAGTTCTAGTTCTAGTTCAGTTCTAGTTCAGTTCTAGTTCAGTTCTAGTTCAGTTCTAGTTCAGTTCTAGTTCAGTTCTAGTT
>NC_060953.1:2933088-2935004 GCF_022045245.1 Lucilia cuprina | reverse complement strand
GAACTAGAACTGAACTAGAACTGAACTAGAACTGAACTAGAACTGAACTAGAACTGAACTACAACTGAACTAGAACTGAACTAGAACTGAACTACAACTGAACTAGAATTGAACTAGAACTGAACTAGAACTGAACTAGAACTGAACTAGAACTGAACTTGAACTGAACTAGAACTGAACTAGAACTGAACTAGAACTGACCTAGAACTGAACTATTACTGATGTATAAGTGATCTAGTTCTGATCCCAGTAAATTTCTACAGCAACATTAAAGTTTTTTGTCCGAAACCTTTTAGCCACTTTCATTTCAATCTGGCCACATTTCTATTGTTATTTCCATTCCATTAACAGCAATGGAAATGATCTCTTGTTTTGTTTAAAGAATTGAGTGAGTAAATAAATGAAGAGAGTCTGAATGAGTGTGTGTGTGTGTGTGAAAAATGTTTGTTGAATTTTGTTGTTGGTTTTCCTCTTAAATTTTGTTTTCATTTTTGTATTTGATACATAAACATTAGTCTTTAAAGCGCATTTGAAGCGTAAAAGTGCACGCGTTTTTTATATTTAATAAAAAAATTTTACGGTAAACAAATATTTCACAATTTGTTAAAAAAAAGAAAAATAAATTAAAAAATCAACGAAATATTTAGGCATTTAAAAAAAATATTTGCAAATTTTTCAAATTTCAACACACCATGATAAATTAGAGGAAAAATTTGAAAAAAATAAAAAAAAAATACCAAAAAAGTGAAGAAAAATATTTGCACAAAAATATTTTTTACGAAATATGAAAAAAGTGAATTTTCACGTGATGTCTGTGTGTGTGTTTAAGTGGCAAAAATAAAAAAGAGATAAGATTATTGCTGTGTGTGTGTGTTTTCGCGTTTAAATTTAGAAATTAGACACAAATAATAATAATAATCGCTTTATAACACACAAATATGTCATTTAGAAGAAGATATTTTGTTGCTGTTGTTAACGCCAGCGAATAAGTAAAAAAAAATAATAATTAAATACCTCTACTTAAGAAAATGTTGTCTAATTTAGGCCGTATTTATTTAACAATTTGATTCAAATGGCCGAAATGTGTTTATTTTTTCTACCAAAGGTATTTTGTCAAATAATTTATTTATTTCTGTTAGCATTTTAATTATTTTATTTTAACCCAAAGCATTATATTTATTCTTAAAATTTCCTGCCTAATGTTTAAATTTGGTTAATAGATTGTTTGTTTATCTATTGTTGTATTTGTATTTTTTCTCTTTAAAACATTCACGCTTTTGTATTGGTTTTTTGTACGTTTTTTTTTTGCACTTTTTTATATCAATTGATTTATTTATTTTTTTGATTGAGTAAACAACAACAATGTTGCTAATGTTGATTTTTCATTCTACACTAGTTGTTGTTGGATTTTTTTTTTATTTTTTGATATTTATTTTTTTCGGTTCGTTCGTTTCGGCTTGTTTCATTGATAAAAATTAATCAATCATCTGTAAATTGAAAGTGTTTGTTGATAAAAAACATCATAAAGAACTAAACTTTGAAATTTGCTTTCAGTAAAAATTTTGCTTATTTTCAAAGTTTTCAAAATATCTCTTTTGTTTCAATATAGTTTACAGAGTGACAGCTGAAGGTTACAAAAAAGTTAGTCTTTTAGAAGGCATTTAATAGAGACAACTTTCTTCTTTATAACGATTCATTAAATCTTGATATTTTAGTTATTTTTAAGGGAACATTTCAATATGAAAAAAGTGTCTTGTTCTGATCTACTGAATTAGAACTGAATTAGAACTGAACTAGAACTGAACTAAAACTGAACTAAAACTGAATTAGAACTGAACTAGAACTGAATTAGAACTGAACTAGAACTGAACTAGAACTGAACTAGAACTGAACTAGAACTGAACTAGAACTGAACT
>NC_060953.1:2929643-2932988 GCF_022045245.1 Lucilia cuprina | reverse complement strand
AGTTCTAGTTCAGTTCTAGTTCAGTTCTAGTTCATTTCTAGTTCAGTTCTAGTTCAGTTCTAGTTCAGTTCTAGTTCAGTTCTAGTTCAGTTCAGTTCTAGTTCAGTTTTGGTTTATATGAATAATTTTCTTCTTTTCAAAAATATGTTAAAATCTCTTTTGAAAATAAAAACTTTAACAAATTTAAATTATCTGGCATCACCACTAAACAACCGCAAAAACAATGTTTTTCTTTTTCTTCAGTACACCCAAGTATGTTGTTGTATGCAATATGCAAAAATGCCAATTTACACTTTTTTTGAGAGTGGTGTGAAGGAGCAGTAAGCAAATAAAAGAGAATCCAAAAAAGTGAATGGCGGTTGTTTGAGTTCAAACACACACACTCACACCTTTTGCAGTAATACAAAAAGTATTTTGTGTGGGCGCCTTTAAGTAAAGGGGAGTAAAAGAAGGAGTCTCTTACGCTCTTGTTGATACATTTTGTTTATGTTTTTTTAAAAAAATAAAAAGAGTTAAGGCACATGCGCAATAAATATGAAAGTAAATATGCAACCAGCTGTTTTTTGTGTTTGTTATTAATCATACGTCTGTATGTTTTTGTGGGCATATTTATTATGTTCGTATTTTTGTATGCAGCGGGTTTGGCAGGTAAATATGTCGGCATATTGATATGCAAGAGTGTGTTTTTTGTGCATTACCATGTTTCAGTGTGTTTTTTAAAGAGAAAGAGAGTTAAGGCTATAATGACTTGATTTTTTTCTTGTTTTTGTTGTGTTACTTGCAAAACAATTTCCTTTTTCCGCTAACTAACAAAAAGTGCAGTATATTATAGTACATCGTACCTTTATATTAATTTGCATAAAATAAATATATTCTATCTATGGGATTTTGAAGGAAATATGCGGATAAGGGGAACATAAAGGTAGAATTTATTAGGGTTTTTCTATGTCAAGCAATAAATTTTCTGTTTTGTGTGATTAAAGGAAAAAAATTAGGAAATTTTTGGTAAAATTTTGATTTCAGGAAATTTTTTTTAAATTAGTTGCAGATCAGCTTAAGATCAATTTTCTACATTAGTCCGAGGTCAGCTATGGTTCAATTCTACATTAGTTCGATTTCCGCTATTTTGAAGTTTCAGATCAATTAAAGATCAACTCAAGAATAGTTCTAGAACAATTTTCGATCAGTTTTAGATCACTTTTAGATCTGTTCCAGATCTGTTTGCGATCCTGGAAGATCAGTTCCAAATCAGTTCTAAATAGTTTTTAGATTAACTTTATATCAGTTTAAGTTCAGTTCTAGATCATTGTGAGATAAGATGTAGATCAATTTTGGGATCAATTTAGATCTATGGGGTACTAGTAGTACATCCGTTTTATATATAATGTGGATCAGTTAAAGATCAGTTGTAGATCAGTTATAGATTACTTATATACAAATCCAGATCAGTATTGAATCATTTCTAAGTTTCCTCAATCTTAATCTGAATCATTTTCAATTAAACTTCAAGATCAATTATATATAGTGTAGATCACTGCAAGATCTGTTCTAGATCAATTATATACAAAACCTGATCAGTATTGAATTATTTCTAAGTCATTTCAATCAAACTTTAAATCAATTCAAATCAGTTTTCTACATTAAATAATGATCAGTTCTAGATGATTGCTAGATCAGTTCTAAACTACTATTATAAATTCTTACCTTTAATTGCACATTTTCCTTGCATAAACAGAAATGTCCTCAAAAAGTCTTTATATTAAAGCCTAAAAATAAAGAAAAAGAAAAAAAATAATTTAAAATATTTGGTTTTTGTTTACATTTACAAATTAAAATAACAGAAAAAACAACAATTTCCTTAACTTCCTCACAAACACAAAGGACCTTTTCCCTAAACCACAATTTTTCGCCCTTTATTTTAAAACTATGTTTTTCTCTTTATTTAACTATTCATCGAGCAGAGAGTAAATTTAAATTTTTTTATCTATTTCCACAACCCCCCGCACCCCTTAGTCTTGCTGTAGTTTTACGGTTGTTGTTTTACAGCAACAGTGGAAATAACAACAATGCTTCAATTTGTTTTCAACAACATCCCTTTCATTAATAGCCAAGAGTGTGAGTGAATGTTTGTTTTTATTTTTGTTGTAGCTTTCTATGCCTCTATGGAAAAAAAAGAGAAAACTCTTGACAATGTTTGTTTGTTGTAGGAAAAGCCGGTGTATATGTATGCGGCATTTATTTAACATGAATGAGTTTTTCTTTTTTTGTTTTGCAAACTTTTGCGCCAGAATAAGAGCAAAAAAAACCAACAGCAATTACAAAAACAACAATAAACACCTCAGCGGAAATTCACTTGTAAAGTTGGCAATTTTTTTCTTTTGTGTTGTTGCTGTTTTTTGGAAAGGGGCTTGTATATGGATGAGTTGTTTGTATATGAATGTTGGTATAACATTGTTAACTGTGCTGCTCCTACTTTTTTCCATTATTTTTGTTTTAAAGCCTTCAGAGTGTATGTTGTTGACTGGTACTAAAGGTAGTAATGTACTTTTGTTGTTGCTGTTATTATTTCTAGCGTGTTGTTAAATTTTGTTAAATAAAAGTTTTTTGGACTAAAATGAAACAATTTTTTTTAAATTTAAACAAATATGACAGAAAACAATATAAAGCCAATATGTTTTAAAACAATAAAAGCAGAAAATCTTAAAAATGTTTAAACTTTAAAACTTAACAGAAATCAACATTTATTAACAATGCTTTTTAAGAAAATTTTACAATTTTTCACAAAACTGAAACAAAATTTTAACATATTTAAAAAAAAAAAATTTGTTCATTTCATATATGAAATTTTTCATTTTACTTTTTGTAGCTGCTAGCCCTGGTTGTAATATCGCTGTTGCAGACATCAACATTAAAAAAAAATGTTAAAAAATATTGCATGCCATTTGTTATACAAAATCTCCAAAAGAAAAAAATGTCTTTGTTTTGGTTATCCTAACAATACAGTAAAAACAAAGCAGAAAAATATGTTATGGCTAGTTATTTTGCAAACAAAAAACAACAACAAAAATTATAAACAATAATAAAACCATAACAAAACAAAAGTAAATAACAGAGCTGGCAAAGTTTTGTTAAGTATTTAGTACTTGGTGGAGCCTATGGTTTAGTCTAGAGTCAAGTCTATAGTCTGGTATGTAATCTAGTTTAAAGTCTAGTCTATAGTTTAGCCAATAGTCTAGCCTAGTCTAGTCTATAGTCTAGTCTATAGTCTAGTCTATAGTCCAGTCTATAGTCTAGTCTATAGTCTAGTCTATAGTCTAGTCTATAGTCTAGTCTATAGTCTAGTCT
>NC_060953.1:2927417-2929543 GCF_022045245.1 Lucilia cuprina | reverse complement strand
GTTCTGTTCTAGTTCTGTTCTAGTTCTGTTCTAGTTCTGTTCTAGTTCTGTTCTAGTTCTGTTCTAGTTCTGTTCTAGTTATGTCCTAGTTCTGTTCTAGTTCTGTTCAAGTTCTGATCTAGTTCTGTTCAAGTTCTGATCTAGTTCAATTTCTGAAATAACTTTTCCTTCTACCCTCGTTGACAAGCTGATATATATTGCCCTATGAAACTTTTATTCATATATTTTTTTTCTGCTCATATAATAAATATTCAAAATACACGATACAAAGGTGGAATTATTAGCAAAAGTGTGTGTGTGTTGTTGTTGTTGTAGGTGTTTAATATAACTTTTTTATTATATATTTTCACGCACACATACATTTGTTTACTTACACATATGCAAACATTCGTACATACATATTTATATAAATTAAGTATTTGCAAACTATCAGGTGCTAATACAATTGTCACAAAATAAAAGGCATAAAGCAGAAAAAATATTAATGAAGTTATAACGACTGTTTATTTTTGAGGAAAATAATACTTATGTATTTATATAGGTATGTGTGTTTGTGTGTGTCGGTGTGTACGTAATAAATGAAAATATAAATAAATAATAATTTTTTATATATATTTAATTATATGATATGCAAAAAAAATGTTTGTTCTTAATGTTTGCATAATATAGTGAAAATTATGATAAAAAAGAATAATTAATAGTTGAAAGATAATTAATTTTATAATGAAAAAAAAAAAAATATAGGAATTATATAATATGTATTATTTGATAGAAAAATCAACACTGTTATTATTTGAGAGAATATTTAAAACATACTTAAGCATAACAATGCTTTGGCGTTTAAAGTAAACTGTAGTTGCAATTACTGCTTAGACGTTATCGGAAGTTTAAGTTTAAAATCAAAATGATGGTAATAATTAAAAATAATTTTGTTAAATTTTCTAAAATTTACAAAATCACAAAATATGGTTTTTAAAATTTTTGTTTTAATTTGTGTATAATTATGTCTCTTTTTTTTGCATTTTTTCTCCATTTCCTTTGTTTGCATTTCGCCCGCAGTGTAAACGAACAAAGCTATTATAAACATATTACAATTTTAACCAGATTTTCGTATGTTGTTGTTGTTGTTTTGACCCAAATTACTATTGCTTGGCATATTTTGACCGCAAATAACACGAACATTGTTCATTTGCTGGTTTTTCACTTGATCTGTGCTAGTTTAAGCAATTACAAAAACACACAAAAATACTTGAAAATTTCGTTTCATTATTCATAAGAAACAAAAAAACTTTCACTACAAATTGTTGTTTTTGTATGAAAATATTTTTTTTTTTTTTGAAAATTAAGAAGGAAACTACCAAAATATTTTATGAATGAATTCTATTTTTATTTATGGAACTGAGAGTATTTTTATTCCAAAAGTATTATTTTAAATAAATTCCAAAAGAGAAAAAAAAGTTTTGTGAAATCTAAAAGAAACAATAATAAAACTTATAAGTAGCACTTATTGAGGTTGTTAATGATGATAAACATTAAACAATATAACCTCTACAGTGGGGCAAAAGTTTTAGAGAACAAATAGAGTATGTATCTTATAATAAGTATTTTATATTTATGTGAGCGTAAGAAAAAAACAATGGCCTTTAGTTGTTTTTTTAATAATTTGTTGTTTTTATTGTTTTTTTGAAATTTCTTAGTTTTATTATTGTTATTTTATAAATTGTTATTGTTGCTTTTTTCTGATTCTAATACAAATCATTAAGAGCTTTATTATAACGGTTTCATACCTTTTTAGATTATGAAAAATGAAACACTTCAATATATTAAGAGCAGCAGAGTACAAAACTTTAATGAGAAAACTTGTGTATGAGTACTTTGCTTTAGTACTCATACCTGCAGTAGTTAACAGGGATGGAAAACTTAAACATAGAAATATGACTACATTACAAAAAATAGTACATTTTAAGGTTTAATAGACAATACTTTATACAAGACTATAGGATAAAATAGAGACTAGGCTATAGACTAGACTATAGACTAGACAATAGACTAGACAATAGACTAGACTATAGACTAGACTATAGACTAGACTATAGACTAGACTATAGACTAGACTATAGACTAGA
>NC_060953.1:2898637-2927317 GCF_022045245.1 Lucilia cuprina | reverse complement strand
ACTGAACTAGAACTGAACTAGAACTGAACTAGAACTGAACTAGAACTGAACTAGAACTGAACTAGAACTGAACTAGAACTGAACTAGAGCTGAACTAGAACTGAAATATTTTTGTTGGACAAATGTCTTATTTCCTTTAATCAACCAAAGATGCTTTCTCCTAGCTTTAGCTATAGCTTAAACTTAACAAAAAATATAGACTAAATAGAGAAAGAACTGAGCACCCAGAAATGACATATAATATGGCAATTCAACGTAATAGGATTAAGTCTGAAATTGTAATAATAAATACAACAACTAAAAGTATCTAAATATACTGATGAAATACTAAAATAAGACAAGAACTTAAAGACCAGACTATATAGTTAAAACGAGTGATAGTAACAGTTAATTTAGCTAAACAATTTGTCATATAATATTAAAACAACGTACGTATCTGCTAGTAACAGCAACTGCAAAAATGAAAATAAAAAAATATAATGATACTTTAACAGATCTTAACTACTTAACAAACTTAATTACAAAACGTCACTTCAGTGAATAATAGTGATTTGCTGTTAAATTGAAATGAAACCGTAATTTTTTCTCCAAACACACACTTTTCTTCCGTTGTGTTTTTTTTTTCTTTTTCATTTTAAAAACAGAAACAAAACTTTATCTTTAAAAAAGTAGTACATAATAAAAAAATGTAATTTTGAATAAAAATTGTACGTGTTTTTTTCCAGAGATTTGTTTCTATTTACAAATAAATTAACACGAGACTTGTGACTTTTTTTGCTTCAGAATTGTAAAACGCGGAACTGGAAAAGAAATTTTCTTTATTAACGTTTTTTTTGTCATGTTAATTTAACAGTTAACACATTAACTTAACGTATTTAAATAAAACGCTATTAATTGCTTATCTACAGCTTATGTATGTATTTGTGAATAATTAGATTTTAATAAATACCGTTTTGGCATTTATCATTAATATTATGAGCTTTATTGAGTTTTGGGCGAAATTTATGGTGTTGAGTTTTAATTAAATGATTATCGACTAATTTTACCCTAAAACCTTGAGGGTTTGGGCAATTAATAAGCAAAATGTGTTATTAAGTGGAAAAATATTTTTTAGAATTTTATATTTGCTAAATGAAAATCTTTTAATATTTTCTAATTTGTAATAATAATTTTTACTTGAAAGCCATAATTTTGCATTATTCGTTATCTATAATAAATCTATAACATTTTTGATTAAACTTTTATATAAACAAATTGTTTATATCATTTATTATCTATAGTTAATAATTGTAGTTGTTATTGTTGTTAATGTGTGTATGACATTTAAAATTGATAGTTAAGGCAAATAAGAGGGCAGTTTGAGAAGTGCTAAGTACTATTGTTCAGTTCTAGTTCTTTTCTAATTGTGTTCTTTTACTGTTCTAGTTCGGATTTAGTTCTCTCTAGTTATTTTATAGTTCTGTTCTAGTTCAGTTCCAGTTCATTCTAGTTCAGTTCTAGTTCAGTTCTAGTTCAGTTCTAGTTCAGTTCTAGTTCAGTTCTAGTTCAGTTCTAGTTCAGTTCTAGTTCAGTTCTAGTTCAGTTCTAGTTCAGTTCTAGTTCAGTTCTAGTTCAGTTCTAGTTCAGTTCTAGTTTAGTTCTAGTTCAATTCTAGTTCAGTTCTAGTTCAGTTCTAGTTCAGTTCTAGTTCAAAATTTCGCTTAAAGTCGTACAAAATTTCTGAATTTTGCTAAAATTATAAAATTAACCTAGGTATAAAACATTTTGCTAAATTCTCCAAATTTCACTAAAATTTCAAAATTTTTCTAATAAATTTAAATTAGACATTCCACATATTTGTTCTACTATTGTTGTCTTCATTTAATCCCAAGCTTTTTTTTGACAAGTTTTTCTGAAAAAGTTTGTTGACCTTGAAATGTAATACCAACTTGATGTGATGCATTTTTTTAGCAATACTTTTGTTTTCCTTCATCAATATTCTCGTAAAAATAAACAAAAATATTAAAAACTACAATTTGAATAATTTTCTCTTTCGAATAGTAAAAAATAAACTTACTCTAGGTATTGTATCTTTTATCTTTAACTAACGTGCCGTTAATTCAATTAGTTACGTGCAAATGATGTGTTACGATGCTGATGATGATGCTATTAAATGAAAAATAAATTTAATGTTCATCAGCATCTTTATATGCGTCGTCATCTCCGCATCTTCTTCTTCATCATCTTTATTTTCACTTTAGGAGAATTGTGCATGACGATAGTAATATAGTGATTGTGATAATAATAATAATGACTAAATGACTGTCTAACTGAATGAATGACTTCGAATGGGTTTGATATCAGTTAAACATTAAATTGTTTTCAAATGTAATGATTTTGTTCAACAGTTAAAATAACATAATTAAGATTATTAAGTAACATTTTTCTTAATTATATTATATTTTTATTAATTAATTTTAAAGTTTTCATTTTTATTTGAAAAGTTTTGTTTAGTTGCGCTATTTGTAATATGGATTTATTATACATTTTTAGTGCGCATTTTATTCAAAGTAAATTGGATTTTTTCTTTATTTAATTTGCTACAATTTAATTTAAAAGAAAAAATGAAAATAAATATTTGTTAAAATTTAATTGAATTTAAAATAAATTTCATTTGATTGTTGTATCTTTTTGTTGACATATTGTTAACTTGACTTCAATTGTAATTTTAATTAATGTAATTTTTGTATTTTCCAATAGTTATTTAATATTTTTTAAGGTAATTAAAATTATGCATGAAATATTTTTGTTAACAAAAACCACAATGAAAATTTAAATACATATTCGAATTGTTAGTGGGACAGATTAAGGTTGTTTATGGTTCGACAGATTAATTAGTTTCATAGTATGTTGGGAAACCAAAACATACCTGTGTGCAAATGACATAATAAATTTGAAATTATGGTCAAAATAAATCTTTAATGAGATGTAAATATAAACTGAATATTGAAAATTTATTTAAAATTAGGGCGGTTATAAAGAGAAAAGAAAGATTCAACAATTAGAAAAATAGTCAGTTAGAACTGATTTAGAACTGAACTAGAACTGAACTAGAACTAGAACTGAACTAGAACTGAACTAGAACTGAACTAGAACTGAACTAGAACTGAACTAGAACTGAACTAGAACTGAACTAGAACTGAACTAGAACTGAACTAGAACTGAACTAGAACTGAACTAGAACTGAACTAGAACTGAACTAGAAATGAACTAGAACTGAACTAGAAATGAACTAGAACTGAACTAGAACTGAACTAGAACTGAACTAGAACTGAACTAGAACTGAACTAGAACTGAACTAGAACTGAACTAGAACTGAAGAACTGAACTAGAACTGAACTAGAACTGAACTAGAACTGAACTAGAACTGAACTAGAACTGAACTAGAACTGAACTAGAACTGAACTAGAAATGAACTAGAACTAGAAATGAACTAGAAATGAAGTAGAACTGAACTAGAACTGAACTAGAACTGAACTAGAACTGAACTAAAACTAAACTAGAACTGAACTAGAACTGAACTAGAACTGAACTAGAACTGAACTAGAACTGAACTAGAACTGAACTAGAACTGAACTAGAACTGAACTAGAACTGAACTAGAACTGAACTAGAACTGAACTAGAACTGAACTAGAACTGAACTAGAACTGAACTAGAACTGAACTAGAACTGAACTAGAACTGAACTAAAACTGAACTAGAACTGAACTAGAACTGAACTAGAACTGAACTAGAACTGAACTAGAACTGAACTAGAACTGAACTTGAACTGAACTAGATCTAATCTAGAACTGAACAATGGCATTTAAAATGATTGCTTTCAGTCATATTAACACTTCAGTCATATTAACACTTAAATTCTCATTTAAATATTGTAAACGTGTCTATAGTGTATATTTTTTTTTAACAAGAAAAAGTGATAATTATTTTTAAGAACCTAAATAAATAAATAATATCTAGCAATGTGTGTGTGTGTATGCATAACATTCTATTTATACAAGAAAATTCTTTAAACTAAGTCTTCGACATAAATACATTTTTGTAATTTTTTTTTCTACATAAAGCCACAGCAAAAGTAAAATTCTGAAATTCCTATTCTGTATGTAGATAGTAGAATATAAATTAAATAAAGCTGTAAATTGGAATATTTGTGTGTTCATCATACATGTAATGAAAGTTTTTAAATTTTCATCTTTATTTTTTTTTTTTTGGCTTATTTGCTTGCACGCTCTTCCTTTCTCTTCTGGCAATTTTTGTGGATTATATTTTTTACCCAAAAAATATGTCTGTATGTATATGTTTTAACTAGATGTAGACAAGTAGCAAATACATGTCAGTATGCCAGTCCAAGTTGTTAGTAAGTAATAAACTTAATTAAATTGTATTCTTAAATCAATGAACAGGATTCTTTTTTTCTTCTTTCCAACTGTTCGTATAAGAGTAACAAACATGTTTCTAGTCAAACACACAAGCAACCATCTAACCATATGTACGCTGGAACGTTAGGCAAAAAGTTTTGCCAAAGAAACTGTGAAAAATAGGAGAAACTCTTGTTAAACCAGACCAACCAGACCTCTACATGAGCAATTCTCTAACAGGCAACAGCTTGTTTTTGTTGCTTGATGGCAGGGTATAGAGAAAAATATGTTACAACCAACTTTTTGTGAAAAGAAAAAATATATTGAGACATGTTTTGGTAATTAACATGTTACGAGTTATGTTTTGAGAGGGATTAAAAAGTGGTTTGTAGTGAGAGCTTATAAAAACTAAAGGAAAATCCAAAAATTAAGGAAATTTCTAATAAAAATTTAATTTAACTTTTACAGACAACGAACAGTCTTAGTTTGTCTCAAAATCTAGTTGGTTACTTAAGTTCAAAACTAACAAATCTCATCTAGTTATAAAATTCAAAAGAAACCATCATAAGTAAATCTCCAACAAACACAACACAACATATATTCATGCTAAATCTCATAAAAATTAAAAGTTGTTAACCAACAACCAAGAACACACAAAAAGTAGGAAACAATGTTTACCGAGTTGTACAAATATTTCATGCTATAAGAAACACAACAGACAAACAACAACAACAGCAACTACTACGAGTAAAAACTAGGGTTCTATCAATCGACTTTCGAATAATCGAACAATCGACTTTTTGTCGAAAAAAGTCGAAGTCGACTATTTTGTTTCAAAAAAGTCGATAACTCGACTATCGTCTATGAAAAAAGTCGAAAAGTCGACTTTGTAAATAAAAGTCGGAAAGAGTCGAAAAGTCGGAAAGAGTCAAAAAAAAGTCGAAAAGTCGGAAAGAGTCGAAAAAAGTCGAAAAGTCGGAAAAAGTCGAAAAAAGTCGAAAGAAGTCGAAAAAATCGGAAAAAGTCGAAAATAGTTGGAAAAAGGCGAAAATAGTCGGAAAAATTCGAAAATAGTCGAAAATAGTCGAAAAATGTCGAAGTCGAAAATTCGAAAAACATCGAAAGAAGTCGAAAAAAGTCGAAAAGTCGGAAAAGGTCGAAAAAATTCGAAAAGTCGGAAAAAGTCGAAAAAAGTCGGAAAAAATCGAAAGAAGTCGAAAAAATCGGAAAAAGTCGAAAGTAGTCGAAAAAGTCGAAAATAGTCGGAAAAATTCAAAAATAGTCGAAAAAAGTCAAAAAATGTCGAAGTCGAAAATTGTCGAAAAATTCGAAAATAGTCGAAAAGAGTCGAAAAATGTCGAAGTCGAAAATTCGAAAAACGTCGAAAGTCGAAAAGTCTAAAAAAGTCGGAAAAAGTCGAAAAGTCGACTATTTATAAAATATTAAAAGTCGAAAGTCGAAAAATCGACTTTTAATTAAATGAAAAAAATCGAAAAATCGACTTTTAACTAAATGCAAAAACTGGAAAAGTCGAAAAGTCGACTTTTCATAAAATGCAAAAAGTTTCAACTATAGAACCCTAGTAAAAACTTGTAACCAACAACAATCATCAACATCATCATCCTCTTGCACACTGCTATCCACAACGTAAAGTTAACAAAAAAACAACAGCAACAACAACAACAAAAATAATTTCAACTGAACAAACCACCATCTGTTTGCTTAGAACAAGAAAACAATATAAACAACAACTCAATGTTGTGGAAAATAATAATAATAGAATCAACTTTGTCCGTTGTTCCTCCTAAACACTCAAATAGACAATTTCCATGTAGGTTTGTTGTTTTCCAAGAAAACATTCTTGTAAAAATGCGTTTACACCGACAGCAATTAGTGGTGTTAATGGTGGGTAGAGGAAATTGAGAGAACGAAGTTTAAGGTTTAACAAAGTTGGTTAACCTTATGTGGAAAGATGAAATACAGAATATTGAACATTGTTTCAGTGTTTTCCAAAGTTCCTTATTCCCAAGAACTTTCTTTCTGTAAGGAAATTTCTTCAGACTAACTAATGGCCGAGCATTATTCCTATTCGGCAATTGAAGTTTTACATCCATCGAAGAGTGGTGGAAAGCTCACATGTTGCCAGTTTCCACTTAGAGTTTTCATTGTTCCTTTGGACTGTTGAAATGATTGCGATCCATCAATGTTCGGTTTCGTGTTCTGTATTATTCAGAGTTTGACAACAATTTAATACCTAAAGTTCCGAACTTAATGCCTGAAGTTATTGACGACATTTTAGGTTTTGAATGTGAAGGCTCCAAAGAAAAACTATACGTTACACAATCCATTAATTGTAACAGTTTCGGGTTTTGTAATATTCAGAATTCGATAATAATTAATTCATCGTAGAGTTATACGGTTTTCAGTCCAACAACTTAATGCCTGTGTAGGATCCATCGAAGAACTGTCGTACAATCCATCAATTTTATGTGGTTTAATAATAACTTGTTACAGTTTCGGGTTTTGTATTTTACAGAGTTTGAAGGGATGAGTTCTATCTAAGAGCTGTACGACGAAAAGTTATCAACTTCATATCTGAAGTACCGCGGTTACCTCAATTGTTAAGATGAACTATTAGAAGTTTTCATTGTTTCGTTTTCGAAAGCTACAAAGATGGATCTACTGAAGTACTGCAGAATGTTTGATCCTTCAAGTCACTGTCAAAAGAGCACGAAAACTCAGATCTTAAAGATTATGTTTAGGCTTGCTATTGTTCCGTGTTCAAAGCCATTGAATTTCAAACAATCCTTTAACTTAAATTTCTGAATTAGTTCATTGTTACAGTTGATCCTTCAATTTCAATGCTATAGAAGAGATGATGTGTTTCAACAATTTCAGAAATCCCATTTGTCATGGCATGATGGATGTAGTTTTGATAATTGAAAACATTATCCATCAACTTCCTGTTAAAAGTGGTCAAGAGGTTACTTCCTTTAACCTAGTTTAAAGAGTTCAAATGCCAATTTTATAGACGATGCTTTCCAACAATTCTTTACACCAATAGTTTAAGAGATATCTTAATATCTTAGAATGAATCTTCGAAGGTTTTTTATAACTTTGTACAACTCAGTGACAAAGTGCTTGTTTTCCTCGATCTTATTAACAAAGAATTTTGTTGGATTCCAAAGTTTTATACTTTTAACAAATGAAATCACCCAACACTTCCTAGGATAAAACGACAAAAACTATTTAAAATCATATAATAACATAAAGATCACATGATCAAACGATATTGACTGCTTAAACTTGAAACGGATATTCAAAAATATGAAATTTAAAACTCACACTAACTTCCTTTAGTTAGAAAAATATCCAATACTCAACTATTATTCGTTTGATATTCTAATATTTTCAAGACTAGTGTAAACGCTACACCTTGGATAAATGTCAAAAAAAAACTAAAGACAACAAAACAGCCAGCCGGGCAGTTAACAAACTAACCAACCAACCGAACATCTAACATCATGTGTAAACACAAACATATGTGAGCTGCAGCCAGTAAAAGGAAAACGAAACACGCATTTTTTTAAAGTCTCGTTTTAAAAATAAAACTTCACGTAACTCCATCTACATACATCTATTCTCATACACATTTCACACTTTATTTTCAGCTGCACGCATGCGCTTAATTTATTTGAGCTGGGACTTGTTTTTGTGTTTTTTATTATTTTTCTTTTATAATTTACTCCTAAACAGAGGTGTATTTATGGGTACTAAGTATCTCTCCCTATACTTTTACTGGTACAATCAAGTAGGGTTCTATAGATGAAACGAAAAGTCGACTTTTCGACTTTTTGCATTTTATGAAAAGTCGACTTTTCGACTTTTTGCATTTTATGAAAAGTCGACTTTTCGACTTTTTGTATTTAGTTAAAAGTCGATTTTTCGACTTTTTTCATTTAATTAAACGTCGATTTTTCGACTTTTTAATATTTTATAAATAGTCGACTTTTTGAGTTTTCGACTTTTTTCGACCTTTCGACTTTTTCCGACTCTTCGACTTTTTCCGACTTTTCGACTATATTCGACTTTTGACTTTTTTCGACTTTATTATTATTCTTATTATTATTTATTATTATTAATAAAAAAATTATTTACATTTTTTCTATTTGTTGCAATTTTTTGAGTTTTTTCGACTTCTTTCTATTTCCGACTTTTTCCGACTATATTCGACATTTTCCGAATTTTTCGACTTCTTTCGACTTTTTCCGACTTTTTTTGACTTTTCGACTCTTTCCGACCTTTCGACTTTTATTTACAAAGTCGACTTTTCGACTTTTTTCATAGACGATAGTCGAGTTATCGACTTTTTTGGAACAAAATAATCGACTTTCGACTTTTTTCGACAAAAAGTCGATTGTTTGATTATTCGATAGTCGATTTATAGAACCCTACATACAAGCCGTTGCTTTTATGCAGTTAGTAATAAATATTCTTTATGTGGTTAGAACAATGTCAATTTTTGCTAAGGAAGTTTGTGGTGATAACTTGGAGCTGCTGCTCCACAAGTTAATGTTTATAAAAATAATATTAATATGTGTATATATGTATGTATTTGAGTGTGTAAGAGTTTGTCTGTCTGTTTGTGTCTAGCAGCATGTTTGACAGCAGTACATTGTGGTTTAATGTTTATTACCTTTTAAGTACAATAACAATAGCTATTAAAACTGGTTTTCTCAAAAGCTAAAAGGAGAGAAACATATACAAAAAAAGAAATCAAACAAAAACAAAAATGGTAAGATAAAATATTCTACTCGTAATACTGAAATAATGAAACGAATGAAACAAAAATAAAACAAATATAAAAACAAAAACAATTAACATCATTATTATCATCGTAGTTAAACAAAAACATGAGCTCACACTATTCACATCATCAACATCATCGCCAACATATTGCCTGACACACAAAAAAGAAATTAACATCAGCAGCAAAATAATAATGTTCTTTATAAAGAAAAGAACTCTAAATAAATTGGCATTGAAGAAATATACATTAGTTGTTGTTGTTATTGTTATTAGAAATACATACGTGTATTTGGAATAAAAAAGTTTAAATAAATTGAAAAAAATTTATTCAATAACCTCAAAATTTGGCAATCTTTGGCCAAAAACTGATCTGTTTGAATAGATAATGAAAAAGTCTTGAGTCTATCCTTCCTTCGGTACTGATCCTGATAATGTGCTTTTAATTGCTTCGTTCTCGAAGAAGAGAACTTGAAATTCTCTTTAATTCCTTGTTAAAGTCACCCCTTAAGAGTAAAGAACCATTACCCAACCAACAGTCTTCATTGAGGTCAAATTAAAGAACCAAGCAAACAATTTCCATTAAAACATTTCATTTGACATTTAACTTTTTTAAAGAGAAGTTTCTATATAATTTTATGTTATATCGTATAACTAAATCCCCCAAATGAAGCTGCTGATCTGCAAAGGGGCAATATTTCCACATAAGCATCATTAGAAAGACCAAAGAAAGTAGATATCGCTGAGTTCAGTAGTTTAATTGGTGTTGTTGGTCTTTCTCTTTCTACGGAAGACCTTCTGGCCTTCCTTTCGGAGAAATGGTGTCATTCCATTCATCATTTCGGAGAAAGACAAGTGGTGGCTCTAGATATTTCCAAGGCGTTTGATAGAGTGTGGCATCGTGCACTTGTATCAAAATTTATTGCATAACTTCACTCGATTTATTTTGAACTTCCTCAGTGTTATCACTATACGAGATGGGATGTTATCAAACGAGTTCAAGATTAATTCAGGGTTTCAGGGTTTCTCCTACCCAATTTCTTATCTCCATAAATGACCTTCTATGTCAAACTTTCAACTCTATCTACTCTTTTGCCGATAACAGCAATATCTGCCATTCCTATTCATTCAAATATAGACCAAGCCCTCTAGATATTGGGACAATGAGACGCAATATGAATGAATCGCTAAATCACGACTTGATAAAAATCTCTGAATGGGGTCGTGTAAACAGAGTCGATTTTAACGCTCGCAAGACTCAATGTTGTTTTTTAACACATAAATGTATGGCAGTTAATGTTAGTCCATCTGTATTTATGGGTGGTATATATGTTAAGGAATCAAAAACTCTTGATGTTCGGGGCATGAAAATACAGTGCGATGTCCAATGGACTAAACACACTTTCCAACTGTCGAAAGAAGCATTCAAGTGTCTCGTTTTTTTTTTTTTTTTGTAACGGTGTAGAGTAGGGTTCTATAAATCGACTTTCGAATAATCGAACATTCGACTTTTTGTCGAAAAAAGTCGAAGTCGACTATTTTGTTTCAAAAAAGTCGATAACTCGACTATCGTCTATGAAAAAAGTCGACTTTGTAAATAAAAGTCGAAAAAAGTCGGAAATAGTCGAAAAAGTCGAAAGAAGTCGAAAAAATCGGTTAAAGTCGAAAATAGTCGGAAAAAGTCGAAAATAGTCGAAAAAAGTCGAAAAGTCGGAAAAAGAAAGAAGCCGAAAAAAATAAAAAAATTGCAACAAAAGTGAAAAAGTGCAACTCTCTTGTGTAATACACTTTTTTCACAGACAATCAGATGCTTTAGATTAGGCAGCGGAAAGGTGACAAATATGCCGGTAATGTCAATAAAAACATTAAAACTCTTTACCTATCTCTGCTTTTGATAATTCTCCAACTAGATAAAGTTGAGAAAATATTGACGTACATGTCTAAAGTTACTGTTGATAAAATGAATATAAGAAAATTATATTTTCTTATATTTCCTGTTAAAATAATATTTAAACGCAAAAAAACACAAACATTTGATTGGCTATGGGGAAAACCCTTAGAAAAACAACAGTTAAAGGGCAACTCTATAAATGCGTATGTCTAGCAATTAAATGATCCGTTAGCGATAAGAAACGTCAAAAAATACTTATAAAATGAAACAAGCGAACGAAAAAAAAATAAATAAATAGACCTTGATAGCAACGCCGCAATCTTATCAAAATATAAAAATGAACAACAAATAAAAAAACATTAAAAAGGAATTTGTAGTTTTTTAGTGCAAAAAAACGAACCGAAACAAACAAATGAACTCACATAAAAAGGTAAAAAAACAACAACAACAAAAAGGTATAAAATAAAAAAAGGTATCATAAAACTTAAATTAATGAAAGAAAGAAGAAAAATAAAAGAAAAGAAAAACACTTACCTTTGGAAATGTTTATGGTATGCAAACGAATAAATACAGCAACACTAGCGAAAAAAACAACAACAACTAAGATGAATTAAAATGAATTTTGAAAACAAAACAACACAAACAAACACTCTGCAACTAATCAACAAACAACAACAAACAAATCTAATGAAAAGAAAAACAACTGGTCAAATAAACTTTTTTTATATTTTTTTAATAAATTTGTATATTTTTTTTTTATAATTCTTGTTGTTGTCGGCGGTAATAATTATGATAATAATGAGAATTGTTGTTGTTGTTATTATAAGTTACTGTTTGCTGTTGTTGCCTTTCTTTATAAGTAGGAAAAAGTATTTGACAATTGTTTTAGTGTAACAGGGATGGAAACTGTTACTGTTTAGAGAAATAATAAGGTTTTAGGAAAAACACTGTTTTACTAAGCAATCTAAAAACAGGCTTTTCTATAGAAAAAAACTGTTATACAATAAATGCTATATAAAAAAACGATTACACCGAACATTTTCATTATTAAAAAAAACTGTTATACAAAACTTATTTGTTGGAAAAACTTTGCTACTGAAAAACTATTATAAAGAAATTTTTCTTTATAAAAACAGTAATACTGGAATACCTATATAGAAAAAACTGTTATACTGAAATAATTTAAATAGAAAAACTTTAATACTAAAAATTATCTTAATACAAAAATGTTCCTTAAAAAACTGTTATACTGAATTTTTTATATTTTCCATTGAATGAAACTGTTATAAAGATCGTCAATGAATAAAACTGCTATACAATAAGTTTGTATATAGAAAACTGTTATACAGAAAAGTTTTACGCCAGTAATAGCTATTTGAAATAACTTTTAATTTTATACGTTTTATATAGAAAAAAGTGTAATAATATTCGATAAAAACTGTTATACAAAACATTTTCTTTAGAAAAACAAATTATGATTAAAATTTTCATCATAAAAAACTGTCATACAAGAATTTTTCTAAAATAAACTTTTATACCTAAATTTTTCAGTTAAAAAAATGTTATACAGAAATTTTTCAATAAAAAAACTGTTATACACGAGATTTTTGAATGGATAAAACTGTATACAAGACATTTTCTTTATAATTATTTGAAGAGAAAAATTATGATGAAAATTTTCATCATAAAAACTGTCATACAAGAATTTTTCTTAAATAAACTGTTATACGGTTAACTGTTCGATTTAAAAAACTATTATACGCACTTTTTTCCTCAAGAAAACTTTAATACGAGAAATACTGTTATACACACTTTTTCTGTAACTGTTGTACGCAATGTTTTCTATAAGCACTTTTTTCTTTAAACAAAATTTTATTCGCATTCTTTTCTATAGAAAGGAACACAACACTTGTGTAACACTGTATAAAAAACCTGTCAAAACAAATTACATAAAAGTTAATATATAACACAACTTCCATCCCTGTTTAAGTACCAATATGTTAATAATGCTGCTGCAGCACGTAAAGAGTTAAATTTGTTTTACAAACATTTTACAAACACACGAACGAACAAAATAGAAGTTAAAAAACTTTCGCCTGCTGCTGCGCCTGTATTTAAAGATTTAACTAGACTTGTTTTATTTCGGTTTTAATTAACGCTTCACTGATTAACGAACGGACAAATTTTTCAAACACATTACAACAAACAACAACCAATTACTCTAGTTGCACACAAAAAAATTTAACTTTTTCGTCGATTTTTTTTTTTTTTTTTGTATTATTTTGTTTCAAATTTAGCAACAAGTGCTTTTTTGTATAAATAATATTTGTAATTAATTTATAGCACTAAAATTCCACTAAATTATTTTCTTTTTAGATTTTTTTCATTAATTTACTTTAATTTATTTAATTTTATTTCTTCAATGTATAATGCAACAACACTTCAACTGCAATTTATGCTGCCTGCATTTGTTTTTGTTCTCTATATATTATTTTTGTTTTTACTGCTGCTCTGTTGTTGTTGTTTCTGCAGCTGTTGTTTTTATGTTGGTCGTCGTTGTTATTGTTGTTGCTGTCTAAGAAATGATCATATTCATTCACTTATTTTCTCTTAACCATTTTCGTACTTTCTTTTTTTTCTGCTTCTTAAATTTCGTTTTAAACTTTATTTCATTTCAACACAAAAACAACACTTTTTGCATTTTGCATGATTTATTTTCTTTGCTTTTTTTTTGTATAAATTTTCTTAAATTGCCTTTTGTAATTATTATTTATTAATAATTTAGCTACCGCCACGAAAAATTAACAAAACATTGCTGCACACACTTGCTCACATCACACACTTTACAAGAAATATTAAAAAAAAACGTGAATATTTTGTTTTTGTTGCTGCTTTTTTAGTGTGTTACAATAATAACAAACTATACGAACGGAACAATAAACGCACGAGCGCAGACACACAACAATTCGGCTCGAAAATTAAACAAGAACTGACTACAATAAATTTGTATGATTTTGTTTAAAGCTGTGCTAATGAAGGGGAAGTGGAAAACAGTGTCGCCAGATGTGGGGATTCGTCTCCGAATTGGGGATTTCAAGTTTATTTTGGGGATTTTTATATTTTTTTAATATTAACAATTATTTTTATTCTAGTTTAGTTTTTTTCATGTAAGGGACTTTTTAAAATATTTCAAACTGGGTTCGCAACTCACCCTTCCTAACTTGGAGAAATACTTTTGTATAAATACAAAATTCATTTGAGTTCAGCAAAATTAGCTCGTATCGACACACAAACACATACATTTCCTACCGGGACGATTTTGTTGAAATACCCTTTCTTCACGTAGCATTCTCAGTTCATTAAAAAAAGGGCTTTGAAAATTTAGCTGAGCCTCCGTAAAACTCGGCAAATAATTTCCTTAACAGCTGTCATATTTGAGTAATAAGGTTTGTGTCTTAGCTTAGTCTATAACCAATTGTTGCCAATTTGAGAATATATTGAAAATATTAACAAATGCAAAGCAAGCAAACATATGTTAAAAAAACGCTTATATTTAGAAATACCTTCATTTTTATAGAAAAAAGTTTATAGTGATATTTTTTTTTAGAAAAGGTTCCTGTCAAAACTAAAACAGAGGTGCACTGTTAAACTATCTAATAGCTTTTGTATATGTCAAAAAGAAAATTTCTCACACAAAATTTTGCTCCTGCTCTGTTTGGTTATAAACAAAATATTTGCTTACAAATCCCTCTTTTATATCTTTTTGATACCATTCTTATTTAAAATCGTTTAAAATGTAAAAAAAATTAAACGTATTTAAGAACTTATCGGGCTTAAAGACGATTTAAAGGCGCCGTTGTTATATTTTTAGTGTCAGCCAACGCCGTCTTTAATATTTATCGGCACAGGACTCTGATGTCCAAACGACCAAAAGAAAATAGCATCAACCAGAATGCACTCATAAAGTGCGGTAGACACAACTGTCAAAGTACACCATTTAGAGTTGCCACACCTTTGTAATTTGTTAATAAGCTATAATTTAAAATTTTATTTATTTTTATTGAATATTTTTTAATTCAAATATAATTTTTCGTAAAATGTATTTTATAATACATATTTATTTTAAGTAGATATTTTTTTGGAGCATGCGGTATTTTATTTTTTTAAGATATATTTAAAAAAATCACGGTGGCAACATATATATTTTTTGACATATGTATCTGCTTTTGTTGTTTTTGTACAATTGACTTCACCTTGTAAGCGCACCAAACTTTCTGGGTTGATTTTTATTTGATTTTTTGAATTGAACGTTTGTTGTGTTGTGTTTTTCACACAAGGCGCCCAAACGGCCAAAAGAAAATAGCATCTGTTTTTAAAGAAAATCTTTACAAGAAAACACAGATTTTCCTAAGAAATACAAGACAAAAAACACTTAAAGAACAAAAATGGAGTTGGACGAGCAAGAAACACCGCAAAAATTGAAAACACATAAATTCATAATCAACTATCAAGCGAACACACAACGACAAATGTCAATTTCTCCCTGCCAGTTAAAAATGACGCCAAAAAATTCCAAATGTTTGAGAAAGTCTATAAATCCTAGAACCCCCAAAGCGCAAAGTGTAAGTTATTCGGTGGCAGCTTGCAGTTCTTTGGTGGCTGCAAATAATTCAAATTCTATGCATTCGATATCAATGGCGGTGGTACAGACGCCACCGGCTAAACGTTATCAAAGAGTGAAAAATCCTTTTGAGGCAGCCTTAGCGGAAAGATTACATTTGCCTTTAATAGCCAGGTAAGTATCAATAGCAATTATATAGAAAATTTGTTAATTTATGGAACATTTTAGTCCATCCTTGTTCCAAAGACCAAATACACCACAAATGAGTTCTACCCAATTTGAATGGACTATAGATGAGGTGTCCAGTTTGAAACCGGCAAATGTAGAACCTCATGAGACTCAATTTCATGATTCACCCAATCCCGAGCTTGAGGCCAAGGCCCAATCAGCTATTAGTTCCTATTTTAAAGAACAGCAAATAGTACCCAGCCCTATAGACTGTCCTCTACGATCTCATCGCATAGTTTTGTCAGAAATCAATGGCAATACACCTTTATCCAAACCGGGACGCAGAATACGTGATTGTGCTGTCCAAACCGAACTGACATTGCCGCCTATTTTACCCCCTGCTTTGGAGGAAGCCCTGAAGCCTTATTTCCAGCCTCAACTGGCAGGTGCAGATAAAGAATTAAAGAAATCAAGCACCTCACGCTCTTGGCTTTCTAACAGCAGCGAGGTAAAGGATACTTCTCTCAGGCGTAAACTTTTCGATATGCATAATATAGTAGTATTGGAAAGTGAAAACCAAGCTACACCCAAACAAAAACAACGTTCCAAACTTGCCAACTCTAGTACTCAATCCAATTCTAGTCCTATATCCTTGCATTCCCTGCAACATACTGCCATAGTGGGCAAACTATCCGACTCCTTAGACAAAAGCTCTTTTGGCTCTCTTTCTCCTATATCAGCATCAGATAGTTTGTCTCCCGAGTGTTTGACAGAAAGTGCCACAAAACGTAAATCTAGATTTGGCAATTTCCTCAAAGAATTTGAGGAAGTCGAGCTGCTATCCCCCATACATCCACCAGTTAGAAGAAAACCTACGGGCGAGAGTAATAGATCTCAATATCGTACACAAATAAGTGAAATCTCTAAAAATGATTTAACCTGTAACACAACCTCCCAGGAAGGAGATGAAAGTCAACGTTTTACACCCGAAAGATCTTCTTCGCCCTTAAACGGCTTACAACAGGATAATATAGCTGAATTCTCTGCCGATAGTTTTAATATTAAGGTCAGTCGTTTAAAGGTTAATTGTTCAAAGTCTTCAAATAACACGAATATAGAAAGAAATAGTAAACTTTCAATTAAAACAAACCTATTGAACAATGAGCCAGATATTTTTTCACATGCGGAAGACACGGAGGATATAATGGAAAATACCGTGGATATGGATGACATGCAGGTCTCACAACTCTCCACGCACTCTTCCAATTGTAGTTCTTCGCAATCGGACACGCCTAGAGGCAAAAGACGTTCTGCAAGTCGCAAAAATCTATCACAATCTTTCTCAGCCAATTGGCTGCAAGATGAGGATGAACCTGAGCTGGATACCTCACAGTCATTGAAGATTAAGGAAATTTTAGCTAAAAAACAATTTGTTATGGCCACAAAACCCTTAGTTAACACAACCACCTCTGTCGGTTTTAATGCTGTCGATAGTAAACAAAAGACCGAGGAGACTATAAGTAAAACACCCACCAAGAAAACTTTAAATTTCTATAGAACCGATAGTGGTTTCAATGAAATGTCTTCACAAAGTTCTTTGTCATCTTGTGAGGCGGCTCTTAAGTCTCTGCCGGATAATCAGCAAATGGAAATGCAGCCTCTACCGGAGATTATGGTATGTTCTACGCCTTCAACCAGGGAGAATTTTAATTTTATGGACTGATGTTTACTGCCAAACTTATTATTTGAATTTTTGAAATTTTAGGGAAATTTTTAAAAGCAAATAAGAAATTTTTTTGAGGTTATGAACAAAAATTTCAGGAAATTTTAGATATTTTCTTGAAAAAAAATGTACAAGATCAGGGATTTTTAAGTTAAGGGACACAGTTTTAGTTATTTATTGGTTATAGCGAAAAAATCAAGTTATTTTTTTAGGTCCGGAAGAAATAGTGGAAATTTATTGGAAAACTTGAAACAATTTAAGGGGTTTGAATTTTAAATTTGTAAGTTTTCGTTATGACGAAAGTTTTGAACAACTTTTAATAAGAAAATTTTTACAAATATGTCCGAATTTGAAAAATTATTAAATCCTCAAGCAAAAAGTCCTTAATTTTTTTGTTTAAATCCTAAAATTTCTTTAAATTTATATTTTTAAGTAAATTTTAAGCATTTTTGTTTTAAAACTTTTTTTTTAAGTATTTGTCAAAAAATCGTTATTTGCAATATTTAAAAAGGCCTTAAAGTAAGCTATAGTTTAATTTTTTTTATAATAATTTTAACAACTGACTAGTAAATACAAAAAAATATTTCCTAATTAAAGAAAAAACCCACCGTTAATTATAAATAAATTTTAAGTCATTCAATATTTTTTTTAATAAAATCTACTAAATTTAAATAAATATAAAATTTAGTAAAATTTTTTAAGAGTTTTTTATCTAAAATTCTAGGATTTTATAGATTTTAAAACTTTTGTAAAACGTTTATACAATTTCAAAATTTTCAAATTTATTTGGTAATATATTTTTTTTTTTTTTTGAAATTCTGTTTAAAATTTTAAATTTTCTTTTTTTATAATTATTTTTTTTAATTTTCAAATTTTATTTTAATTTTAAAATATATTTGTTTAATATTCTTAAATTTTTATTTAAAAAATTCTTTAATTTCATGTTTAAACCTAATTTTTTGTCATCATTGTTTATGTTATGATTTTGTTTAAATTTATTTTTATAAATTGGCAATGTATTTTTCATTAAATAAAGTTTTTAATTTTAAAATAAAGTTTTTATTCGTTTAATAAATATTTTCAAATTTTAGGTAAATATGACATAAATCGCCCCCAAATAGTAGTTTTAATTTGAAAATTAAGTAAAATTATTGTCCTCTAATTAAACTATAACGTTTTCAAAATTTCCTAACCAAAAATAAAATAGTAGTAGAAATACTACTTTTTGTAAAAAACAAGGAAATTTACAACTTTTTTCTATGGAATATAGTTTATCAAGACTTTATCTTAAAGAAAATTAAAATTTTTATAAAAAAAATGTTCAAAAAGTACTAAATTAGATACTACGTTTTAACAAAAAGTAATAATTTTTATTAAATATTTAATAAAACTTCTTTATTATGTAATAGTGACTTTAAAATCATAACTAATTTTTCGTTTTGAAATAGTAGTAGAAATACTACTTTTTGAAAAAATGTCGAACAATATTACCCTTTTCTATGGATTATAGTTAATCAGAACTAAAACTTAAAGAAAATAATAATTTTTACAAAAAATTTTCAAAAAGTACTTAATTAGATACTACTTTTTAATAAAAAGTAATAATTTACATAAAATATTTAATACAACTTCATTATTATGCAATAGTGGCTTCAAAATCATAACTAATTTTTCATTTTGAAATAGTAGTAGAAATACTACGTTTTGAAAAAAATATCAAACATATTACCTTTTTCTATGGATTATAGTTAATCAGTACTAAAACTCAAAGAAAAAAAATAAGTTTTACAAAAAATGCTCAAAAAGTACATAATTAGATACTACGTTTTAACAAAAAGTAATAATTTACATGAAATATTTAATAAAACTTTTTTATTATATAACAGTGACTTCAAAATCATAACTAATTTTTCATTATAAAATAGTAGTAGAAATAAAAAAGTACTAATTTGGACATTGGATTTTTACAAGAAGTCAAAATTTATATAAAATATACAAATTAATGTGTTTATAATACGGAATATTGCCTGCAATATCAAAACTGTTCCTAAATTTACGAAATAGTATTAGAAATAACAAAAGTAATATTTACTAAATACAACTTTTTCAAAAAGTTCTAAAGTACATACTATTTTCTGATAAAAAGTATTATTTTTTGAAAAAGTTTAAACAGATTTAAAAAATACTAATTTTAAAATTCCTACAAAAAAAAATCCTAAAATTTAAAGTCTTTATTGCATATTTATGTTAAAAGATAAAATAAATTTAATGGAAAATATATTTTTAATAGTTTATATTAAAAAACCCTTGATTTTCAAAATAAACAGAAAAATCCCTTAAATAATGCAAAAATTTCCCAACCCTTAAAAAAATACCACTAAATACGCCATTAACCCCATAATATGGCAATACTATAGAATCAAACGACAAAAAGAAAAACAAAAGAAAAGAGAAAATAAAATGTCAACAATTTCAAGACACGTTTCTGAGCAAATTAGACAATTTTATTAAAAATCTATGAAAATTTTATCATAAAAAAGTGAAAAAACTTAAAATTTTGTTAAATATTTAAAAGAATTCAATAGCAAAATATAAAAAGTGAATATAAACAAAATTCCAAGGGCAGGTAGACTTAACAAATGTCACAAAGCCAGCAGCAGCAAACGCAAAGACAACAACAGCAGCAGCCAGAGGGTGAACAAACAAAAACGGCATGTAAAAACAGAAAACGAAAAAATAGAAGAAAACGTTCTGAAGGCAGTGGACCAGCGGAAAAGTGTGAACCTAAAGAAATTTTAGTAGCCGGAGCTGGAGGAGATACTAAAATGGAAAAGAAACCCTTAAACACCTCCATGGAACAATTACAAGTAGCACCACGTAAACCCACTACACCCATAGCTAGTCGCAAAGCGGCCGGATCAAATTGGGAAGCAGTGGCTAAGACTACCGCAACAAACAAACCTAAAACCAATAATGAACAAGAAAATGTTGCTGCCGGCAATAAGGGAAGTGCGGAAACAACTAATTTAAGTAAATCAGCTAAATATAGACAAAAAAGACGTAATGCTGAACTGAAATATGTATCCATGGACTGTGAAATGGTGGGTGTAGGACCCAATGGTCAGGATGATATGCTGGCAAGAGTGTCTATTGTCAATAAACGTGGTGAGGTGCTGTTGGATAAGTTCGTTAAGCCACAAGAGAAAGTGACTGATTATCGTACAAGTGTTTCGGGCATTAGGCCACATGATATAGATAATGCTGAGGATTTTAAAAGTGTACAAGAGGAGGTGGTACAAATGTTGCAAGGTGTGAGATAAGTTTGTTTTGTATGAAAAAAAAAAAAATAACAATTTCAATAAATATTCTGTTTTTCAGGCAAAATCCTGATAGGTCATGCCATACGCAATGATTTGGCTGTTTTACATATAAAACATCCTAATAGCTGTATACGTGATACCTCACGCTATAAGCCTTTATGTCGTCTAGTAGCCAATGGTCGTACCCCCAGTCTTAAACGTTTGTCCCAGGCCATTCTGGGCAGGGAAATACAAACTGGTGAACATAATTCGGTGGAAGATGCTCGTGCTGCCATGAGTATTTACAATAGTTTGGCCAGCGATTGGGAGATGTATATTAAGAGACATCAAAAAGGAGGCAAATAACAAAGTGCCTACAACTGGTTTCTACTCATAACCTCAACCCACCTAGTTATTAAGCTAAGCTATAATGCTCGCTGTTGTTGAAGTGTTTTTTCTTATGATTTTCTTTTTTTCTCTCAAAATTATGCACATTTTTTTCTGTTATTGTAAAAGAAAATCAAGTTTTTCTATAGGTATATTTTTTTCAAAATTCTTTTATTTTTTAAATGTTATGCTTAATTTTTTTATTAAATTTCTTTATTTTAATATAAAAATTGTAATTAGAATAACTAAAAACAAGATACTTATATACACAAGGTTGAAAAAATTATCGCGGGATAATTTTTTTTCGAAAAAATGTTAAAAGGAAAAAAAAATATACTACATGCTGATACTTATTACAGAAATGAAGTTTTTTTGAAGTTTTATTAAACTAAACAAGATCTGTTACAGATCAATAATTAATCACTAGCGACACTGTTTACTTCATCATTATCACTTTCTGTTGTGGAATGGGAGTCGGGCGGCGGTGTAGAGTCTTTGGGAGGTGTCATATCTTTGACGGTGATTTTACTTTTTTCCAAAGACCGCAAACGTTGCATTAATTCAAACCAAGGATCCTCTAGCATAGAGGGATGACAATAAGCTTCAATAGATTGATTATTTGCTTTGGCGTGATTATGATGATGCTGTAAAGGAAAATAAACCTAATTAGTTTATTGCTTTATTTTATGTGAGAAAAGCAAACTTACATTGTGTTTTTGTTGAAAATGTTGCCTTTCATTCGAATGTCTAGGCTGAAAACGCTGGTGATGATGCTGTTGTTGTGGTGTATTAAATTGTTGTTGCCTGTTGTTGTGTTGATTGTAATTATTGTTAAATTGATGTCTACGATTGGCTTTATAATTGGAATTATGCTGTTGATAGAATTTGCCATTGTAATGCCCGGGTGTTTTTTCATTTAAGTTAGAATCGCTTGCACTAGTATTTGTGTTGTTTTTGGTGGGTCCACCCATATCCAGTGATATATAATCTTGCGATTGTGAAGGATATTGCTGTTGCGGCTTGGCGTAAGGTGAATTATAATTAAAATTTTTCCTGGGAGTAGACATTTTTTTTAATTTTTCACCAGCACTTGTTTACCAAACGAAATTGTAATTGAAAATGTGTGTATCACAACAAAAGACAAACTATTTTTATACCTGTTTGTTGTGTGTTTGACATTCGTAGCAAGAAAAGGGATATTTTTTCTTACAGAGTTGCCACATTTTTAAAATGTATACATAAAAGTTACTTAAATGTTGCCGTATTTAAAAAAATTAATAGTAAAATTATATTAAAAAAAAACAATTAGTTAAACTAATAAAATTATATTCAAAATTAAATTAAATATACTTAATTATTAATAGCTAAATTAATCTATATATTTTAAATATTTAAATTTTTTAAATAAATAATTTTTTATTATGTTCTTTCTTTTCTTTTATTAATTCGTAGTTGGCAATTTAACTGTGAAACGCCGTTGTATTTTTTATTCATTGGCTTCGAACTCTGTTTTGAGCTGTGTTGAGTTTATTTAGTTGGAAATTAGTTTTGTACGTGTTAAGACGGTTTTTTAATTACGAGGGAGTGCAGTTTGTCGGGATTAAAGAAAATAATTGCATATTTTTAAATAAAACAAAAGATATAAAAGTAAACTATATTTATAAATATACAATATTTAGAAAAAAAGAAAATTTTACTTAAAAATAAATAATTAAATTCACATCACAAAAAGAAAATACATACAAAATTTTATAAAAATTACAAATAAACAATCCAAAACCTTTGTATTAAAATCAATTACACATTTTTAAACAAAAAGTATTTATAAATTTGTGCATTTATCTAAAAAAAGAAAGTTGTTGTTGTTAAAACTTAAAAAATGCAGTCAGACATAAAATTTATTAATTTTTTTTTTAAAGAGGGGGAAGAGATATAAATGTCTGCAAAGAAAAACCTCAGAAATTGAAAAAACAACAAAAGCAAAGAAAAAATGTTGCCAACTTGCCTTGAAAGGGATTAATAAATTTAAGCGTTCTGCCAGGCTAAAAAGGGAATTACAAATTTGCAAATTCGGTTTTTCCATAATTTAAAAAACACATGTTTCTAAACATGCAAAAATTAACATACAAAAGAAAATTTTATAGCTACACTAAGGAAAATCTATTACCTAAGTCTTGTTGTAAACAAACAAGGACACTTTTTTCCAGGAATATATGCAAAATTTTACCTAAAGTTATAAAATGTTAACTTTTTGTAACAAGATTAGCTTAACAAACTGATATTTGTATAATGAATTTTAATTTGCCTTAATAATTTTAACACTTAAAACGTTATTAAAGGAATACTAACACATTTTTCTTAATTAGGCACCCGCATAACTTTTTAAGGGTAATAATAATGCTAACTGAATTGGTTCTTACCTATAGTATTATTAAACTATGATAAATATCTTATCGAAGTTGTAATTTACCCCTATAGTCTGACAAATAAAACAATTCAATAAGCGCAAATCAATACATATTAGCTTTCTGAGGACAAAACTTTATAAAATTATTATTTGTATAGAAATAATGTTTTAAAACACTCTTTTCGTTAACATGATTTATTATTTCCTAATCCTTGAATTCAATCTTAATTTATCGGAAAGTTTTAATTAAATTTTAAAATATTTAAAAATTTATAAACATGTTTAAAATGAAACAAATTTTTTAAACAAGAATTAAATCTACAAATTTCTAAAAAGTGTTGTATTTATTTTAAATATTGTTAAAGTTAATTTCTTTCTTTTTATAAAAAAAATTTATAAAAATCTAAAAACTTTTGTATTTAACTTTTCTATTTTTATTCCCGTAAACCTTTCAAAGATTATTTTCTATAAAATTATTCATTATTATTCTTATTCATTCACTACTTTATACAATTTAAATTAATTTCGAGGTTAAAGCAAAAACCCCCCATTTTTATGCTATAATTAAACCAATTTGCTCTCTTGACTTATACTACCCTCTAAAAGCAATAGTTGCCCTTTTGTTTTCTCAATAAGATTGACAACATTGTTTGTTTACTTTTGTTCAAATACAAAGAAGAAGGAAAAGTAGAAAAAAATCTGAAGTGCAGTTTGCTGAAAAAAAACTATACATGTGTATGTATGTAGAAATGGATGTGAGCGCCGGCTATAATAAAGATTGCCAATTTTTTTAAACAAAATTATTCTCTTTAAAGGAAAACAAAAAAGTAAAAAAGAATTTATTTACTTTATTTATAAAAAACCGTTAATATTGAAGAAATAAAAACAAACAAATACATTTTTTTAAATATATTTTTGTTAAAATTTATTTAACTTTTTACTTAACAAAATACTAGATATTAAATACCCCAAAAATCTCTTAATAATTTCCCCATTAATTTTTGTATTTACCTTATAGTTGTCATTCTATTTTGGGAGTGCAATTCATAATTTTCTACTCTCATGGAGTAGAATTTTGTAATTTGTTTACAAATGTATGTTGTATGCGTATGCATGTATGTACATATGTTTGTGTTTTTATGAGAATTTGTGTATAACGCAATAGGGATTGGTCATGTCTCCATTATTTGTAAGTTTCTGTCTGTCTGTCACTACGTCCGTCCATTCATCTGTTTTTTTATATAAAAAGAATGAATCAATTTTTATTTAAATAGAAAGAAACTATTCTTTTTTTTTGTTAAATTGAATACAGGCTTTAATAAATTTTGATTAATCGTGTCTGAGTGAGTGAGTAAGTTGGGTGAATCAAAAGAAAAAAACGAGAAAGAGAGGAATAAATAATGTACAAATTTAAATGCTTTTGAACACGGATTAAACATGTTGTGTTAAATATTTTTTATTAAATTTGTGTAATAATACAAAGTTAAAGTTAAAATATAAAAAAATAAATACATTTGTATTAATTAAAGTCTTTTTTTACAAAAGAAAAAACGAAACAAGAAAGAAAACGAAAATAAAAAACAAAATAATACTGCCAAAATAACTACATATTAATATATACAATACATATTAATACGAAAATACAGAAAAAATTCATTGTCTGCCAATAAATTTGTATAAATTAAGACCCCTTTGCCTTACGGAAACATAAATTTTGGATCTATTCAACGAATTCAAGGAGCAACTGTCAAGTTGCCCGGCCAAAACACGAGCAATTTGTCGCACTGTCCAGACGAGAGTGTGGGAGGCGGTATCATCACTCAACGAAACATTAAATTTTGTGGATAACAGTGGTGGCAGCAGCGGTGACGTTGGCTCGTCATCGATTGCTGCTGTACGAACCATAGGTTCGGGTGACGGCCGCCACTATTCCCATCAACATCATAATCATCATTCCACCACGAATATGGGATCGGTTAAGTCACGTGCCATCACATCGGCCGATACGAATCTGGTCGACGAGCATAATGTGGTGGCCTGCAGTTCCTCGTCGAACTATCAACAGCAGCATCATCAAATCAATAGATATTGTGGTAACGGCAGTGGTTTTTTCAATAAAAATGATTTACGTTACGACATTGGTGGCAGTTCTCAATATCATCCGGTACGTCAGCCCAGTGTTAGGAGCAGGAGTCAACAGCCAATGCCTACCGCTGAGGAATTAGATCGTAGATTTACAAAAGTTTTGGTAAGTAAATATTTTATAATTTCGTTATAAAATTTATTTTAAAGTAGAAGTTCAGTTCTAGTTCAGTTCTAGTTCAGTTCTAGTTCAGTTCTAGTTCAGTTCTAGTTCAGTTCTAGTTCAGTTCTAGTTCAGTTCTAGTTCAGTTCTAGTTCAGTTCTAGTTCAGTTCTAGTTCAGTTCTACTTCAGTTCTAGTTCAGTTCTAGTTCAGTTCTAGTTCAGTTTTAGATCAGTTCTAGTTCAGTTCTAGTTTCAATATATATCAAAGAACTTTTCTATGTTTTTCCTTTCTGTTTATCTCCTTTTTTAAATTTGTAAACAAAGGTCTATAAATAATCATAATGGAATGAGTCATTAAGCTTGAAATACTCACCTAAAATCCCATTAGGAATAAAACGTTTAAAAACAAAAACATTGAGATATTGTCCTAGATTTATTTAAATTTTAATTATATTTATTTATATAAATATAATAAAAAAAGGTGTAAATAAAAATTTAACTTGCAGCAGCACGAAATTCTCCTAACAAATAAACGATTTAAAAAATACAATAACAAACAAATTAAAGGCGAGTTTTAAATGTATGCCAAAAGAGCAGTAGGACTTTAGAGGTAATAGAGGGAGGTGTTGGTAAGGAATAAAAAGAAAAACTTACTGGGTATGATATCATAAACAAATTTTGAAACTGAATTCAAAATCAAAAACACCCACTGACTGTTGTGCGAAACCAGCAAGTTGAGAAATATTTTTCATGCATATAGGAGCAGTAGTAGTAGTAGTAGTTAGGCTGTTAATAAATGTATTTTTAAACATTTATTCGCGCTTAATGTACCACACAAATCATGAGTATTTCCCATCAACAAAAAGTAAAAAAAAATTGTGATGTGATTACAACTAAGCGGAGCCAGTCACTGTAGAGAACACGCATGAAAGGTTTTTTTTTGTATACAAACTTTAACTTGCAACAATAACATAAATTGCTAGAATATAATTAAGTTTAATTTGTAATAAAAAGCTAAATTATTAACAAAACTAAATGTTAATGGTAATTTAGAAAAAAACAAACTGTTTATATAATCTAAACATAATATTTACTATTACAAGTTTTGCCATAAGAAATTTACTTTAAAATGTCAACTCCTCCATACAAAATGTCAAATGTCTGATTATAAAGTGCAAAAAAAAAACAAGCAACACTTCTTGCATACCAGTCATTTATTACTGCCTCTAGTAAATGCCTGAGTTGACTGTCTAACTAACTGCCATCAGAACATAAAACATTCCAAAAAACGGGTTTCTGAAAATAAATTTATAAAAAAATACTCATTTGGTTCAAGTACACCAAACTATTTGCTACACCTTTTCAAAAACAAAATATATGCAAACTCTAATTGTATAGACAAATAAAGTATAAAAGTTTTATAGTACATTAGAGTGAATGTCAATTATATCGTTAAAAATATTTGTTGCCATAAACAAACAGCAACAAAACCGTTCATTTCTACATACAGAAAGCGGTGTCTATTACCCTAAATCTATAATTTGTTTCCACTGTTCACTGGTTTAAGGTAGACTAGACAAGAGTAGAGGCTAAAACTAAAAGTGTTTAACTGTATTGATGCTGAACTGGCTCATCTGATGCATGACACCATGGGAGCGTTCACGTTGCTCCATTTGAATAATTGAAAAAAAAAACTTTGTAATAATTATCTAGATATTTTCCTACAGTTTGTCACAAAAAATATGTTTGTTCAATTATTTCATTTTTAATTTATTACCAACTCTTTTTTTTTCTTAAATAGATCATTATCATTCTCAACCATAGTCCAAAATTAGTTCACAACTTTCTGGTTCTTCTAGTTGTTTATAAAACATAAATAATTATTTTATTATTTGTTTATTTTATTTTTCGGAAAAAACAAACCCCGCATGTTAAGTTGCTGTTGACGTTGAAAGGTGTATATAACAACTGATTCCACATTCTTGTGTGAAATATTTAGATTTTTTTTCAACACCATAAAATTGCTATCATTAAATAAGTTATGTGGTCAAGTTCGTTTTTGTTTTCATAGACAAAATCAATTTAAATTCCTAAATGTCTTGAATTGATTTAAATTCGATTTACTTTTATATTTTGCCGCAAAAGTTCTCACAAAAAACCTTAGACTTTCAATCAAAATTTACGCAACTTTTTTTAAATAAACTTTTTATATAGAGAAGTTTTTTAATATTGCAAAATCTCAAAATTGAGGGAAGAACTAGAACAGAACTAGAACAGAACTAGAACAAAACTAGAACAGAACTAGAACAGAACTAGAACAGAACTAGAACAGAACTAGAACAGAACTAGAACAGAACTAGAACAGAACTAGAACAGAACTAGAACAGAACTAGAACAGAACTAGAACAGAACTAGAACAGAACTAGAACAGAACTAGAACAGAACTAGAACAGAACTAGAACAGAACTAGAACAGAACTAGAACAGAACTAGAACAGAACTAGAACAGAACTAGAACAGAACTAGAACAGAACTAGAACAGAACTAGAACAGAACTAGAACATAACTAGAACAGAACTACAACAGAACTAGAACAGAACTAGAACAGAACTAGAACAAAACTAGAAAAGAACTAGAACAGAACTAGAACAGAACTAGAACAGAACTAGAACAAAACTAGAAAAGAACTAGAACAGAACTAGAACAGAACTAGAACAGAACTAGAACAGAACTAGA
>NC_060953.1:2896532-2898537 GCF_022045245.1 Lucilia cuprina | reverse complement strand
CTAGTTCAGTTCTAGTTCAGTTCTAGTTCAGTTCTAGTTCAGTTCTAATTCAGTTCTAGTTCAGTTCTAGTTCAGTTCTAGTTCAGTTCTAGTTCAGTTCTAGTTCAGTTCTAGATCAGTTCTAGTTCAAGTCTTTTTTCAGTTCTAGTTCAATTGTTGTTCACATCTTGTTTAGTATTTGTTTTAATTTTAAAATTGTACTTTTTTAGATTTTATTGCGGTTCATTACTATAAAATTTTAGAAAAAGAAATCTATTTCTAATTTAAAAAAGTCTTTAACTTTTCGACTATAAATGAATTATTACTAATCAATACTTTTTTTAAACTGATATCAACCTCCTAAGTAACCAAGCAGAAAAGTATCAAATTGCCCAACAGCAACTATGGTGTGACTGTCTGTCTGTCTCACTGACTCATAAAATATATCCTCCTAAGTGTGCACAGCCACTCTGAGACAAGGCATTAAATTCCTATCTATGTGAGAGCGTTAGAATTTATCAATAAATTATGTGTAAATTATTACAACAACCATTTTTTCTGTCAGTGTCATTTAAGCCATTGTATGTTTGTTGTGGATTTTGTGCAAAAATTAAATTTAAAAAAAAAAATATTGTGATTGTACAATATGAATGAGTAAAATACAAATTTAACAAACAACAACAGAAACAACGAATGGAAACTACTAAACAAAACAGATATTGCATTTATAAAACACATTTCTATATTTAGATTTCCTGGAATTATATGTGTTGAAGTTAAAGAAATAATGAGGAAAACAAGAAATATTTTTTCGTTTGCAAAATGATACTGAAAGAAAATCAGAAAAATAAAACTGGTAGCTATAGATTTTGTATACGTTTTTTTTCTTCTTCCAGAAGGTTGTGTTTATTTTAATGTATTTATTGTTTTTCCTATAAAATATCAAATACACAGTAAAACGTAATGAATGTATGAATAAGTAATTAAATATAACTAACATTCATCTATTTTTATATTTAAAGTTTAATTTTACATTCAAAACTATTCATATTTACATTTATATACATATGTACTTGTTATTATACATTTTTGAAATATTGAAATTGTTTTTTACTTAAAAGTAATAAAAAAATTATAATAATAACTAACAATTGAACATGAACATGTGAGTATGACGCTGTCTACCAATTTCATTTATAGAGACAAAAACTTATACAAGCTCACTCACTGACTCGTATAATAACATTCATTTCCGTTCTACTAATATTTACATTAAATATATACAATAAAAATACACATTATATACAATAATAAATATATAAATGTGATCGTATACAATCAGTGACAAACAATAAATATTTAGTTTGTTAGACAGATTTTGATAAACATCTATCTGCTACTAAAGGTGGAAAGAAGAGAAAGTGAAATTATTTTAAAACAAATTATCAATTGTATGTAATAAACATAAATAGAAGAATTAACTAGTTAGAGGACGTTTAAATGCGTAACTGGGTTAAAACATTACAATTTGTAAAGCTTTGTTGGTTTTAGTAAATATTTAATATTTAATGATCACCTTCAGATTAGTTAAGTAATAATGAAAAATGTGAAACTAATTTAAATAAATGTTTTCTGGCTCAGTTCTAGTTCAGTTCTAGTTTAGTTCTAGTTCGGTTCTAGTTCAATTCTAGTTCAGTTCTAGTTTAGTTCTAGTTTAGTTCTAGTTTAGTTCTAGTTCGGCTCTAGTTCAGTTCTAGTTCAGTTCTAGTTCAGTTCTAATTCAGTTCTAGTTCAGTTCTAGTTCAGTTCTAGTTCAGTTCTAGTTCAGTTATAGTTCAGTTCTAGTTCAGTTCTAGTTCTAATTCTGTTCGGTTCTGTTCTGTTCGGTTCTGTTCTGTTCGGTTCTGTTCCAGTTCTTTTCTAGTTCTAGTTCTGTTCTAGTTCTGTTCTAGTTCTGTTCTAGTTCTGTTCTAGTTCTGTTCTAGTTCAGTTCTAGTTCAGTTCTAGTTCAGTTCTAGTTCAGTTC
>NC_060953.1:2875443-2896432 GCF_022045245.1 Lucilia cuprina | reverse complement strand
ACTGAACTAGAACTGAACTAGAACTGAACTAGAACTGAACTAGAACTGAACTAGAACTGAACTAGAACTGAACTAGAACTGAACTAGAACTGAACTAGAACTGAACTAGAACCGAACTAGAACTGGACTAGAATAACATTCTTTAAGTCAAAATCTTCTTAGGAAATGTTTTGTAAAAAATACAAAAATTTTAATTTTTTTGTAAATACCTTAGAAAAATTCATACCTGAAGAAATTTTGAATTAAAATTCAACAGCTATAATAACAAACAACCTAATTAGCATTAATTATTTCTTTTTACGCTTCATATAATTTTGGCTACAATTTCCGAAGCTAAAAATGTAAACAAATAATTATTTAATTAATCATCATAATGATTTACTACAACTAAAAAGTTTTTCCTAAAATGTTTTAAAATTCATTTCAATTCCCTCTCATTGACATCATTTTTCTTTAGTTTTACAGTGTATTAAACAAACATTTTATTTTATTATCATTTTATTGCTATTTTGCATGTTTGTTTGTAAATTTTTATCTTTCAATAATAATGTATAACTTCATACGAACATATGAAATAACGTATAAGCAAAAGCTTGAGATCACCATCGCCGTCACCACCACCACCACCATCCCCATAACCAACCACACACATTTAAAACTAAAATATTGTGTCCATATTTTCTTTGTTGCTTTCGATTTGAAAATTGCTCATTCACCACATTCACATAGTTTTTGTACTCTGTTTTTTGAAACTCGTATGTGGTCTATGGTTCAAGACGGGAAGCCTCTTAAATGAAGAATTCTTTTTTCTTTAATTTCATTTCATATTGATCTTATCGTGTACAATTTTCTTATTTTTTTTTATTTTGCTCTTTATGGTGGAAGCCTAGTAACTGATGTTGATGATCTATATTTAATTTAATTATAACCCAATTATATTGTTGTTGTTCAAATAAACAATGTTATGCTAATTTGTAGCGTTTTTATTATTGTTGTTCGCATCGAAACCAATTTCCTCTCAAGATCATTATTGCGATGAGTGTTTACATTAGTTTGCATTTTTTTGGGATGTAAACAAAAAAAGTCACATGTTTTTTTTTATTTGGTGGGGGGGATAGATTTTTTAAGGGGTAAATAATTGGTTTCTATTTGTTTAATATTTTTTCTCAATTTTTGTGTAATAATGTGTGACAGAATAATTTGTCTATTATAAAAATTAAGAGATTTTTCTATACTCCACTAAAAGCTTTATGTTTGGGCACAAAAATATTACGCAAAATGAAGAAACTTTAGCAATAATATTGCTTTTTATTAGGAAATCTTTAATTTGTAGTAAAAGTGTTCTAAAAAGGACATTAATTTCATATGAATGCAGCTTTAGATTCGGAATGGTAATAAAGCTTTAAAAGAAGTTATAATTCTGTATGAAATCTGTATGAATTCTGTATGAAAAAGAGATACATTTAGACTTACAAATTATTTCTAAAACGAAGTTTTATATCTTTTGTGGATTCACAAAAAAGCTTTTTATTAAAAAAAAAAACTTTCGCAAAAACAAGTTTCGCAAAAAATATTTTCAACAAGATATTTATCAAAACAGCTTTTTAACAAGAAAGCTTTTTATCGAAATAGATTTTTAACAAGAAAGCTTTTTATCCAAAAATCCTTTTAACAAGAAAGCATTTTATCCAAAAAGCTTTTTAACAAGAAAGCTTTTTATCAAGAAAGCTTTTTAACAAGAAAGATTTTTATCAAAAAAGCTTGTCATCTAAAAAGCTTTTTTATCAAAAAAGCTTTTTATCTAAAAAGCTTTTTATTAAAAAAGATTTTTATCTAAAAAGCTTTTTATTAAAAAAGATTTTTATCTTAAAAGTTTTTTATTTAAAAAGATTTTTATCTTAAAAGCTTTATATCCAAAATGATTTTTAATCAAAAAAGCTTTTTATAAAGTTTGTTATCCAAAGAACTTTATATCCAAAAAGCTTCTTATTAAAAAAGCTTTTTATCAAGAAAGATTTTTTTATTAAAAAAAGCTTTTTATCAAGAAAGCTTTTTATTAAAAAAAAAGCTTTTTATCAAGAAAGCTTTTTATTAAAAAAGCTTTTTATCAAGAAAGCTTCATATCCAAAAAGCTGTTTATCAAAAAAGCTTCATATCCAAAAAGCTTTTTATCAAAAAATCTTCATATCCAAAAAGCTCTTTATTAAGAAAGATTTATATCCAAAAAGCTTTTATTAAAAAAGCTTGTTATCCAAAGAACTTTATATTCAAAAAGCTTGTTATCCAAAAAGCTTCTTATTAAAAAAGCTTTTTATCAAGAAAGCTTCATATCCAAAAAGCTGTTTATCAAAAAAGCTTCATATCCAAAAAGCTTTTTATCAAAAAAGCTTCATATCCAAAAAGCTTTTTATCAAAAAAGCTTTATATCCAAAAAGCTCTTTATTAAGAAATATTTATATCCAAAAAGCTTTTTATTTAAATGCTATTTATACAAAAAGCTTTTTACCCCAAAAAGCTATTTTCAAGAAAGCATTTTTGCCAAAAAAAGCTCTTTATTAAGCAATAATTTTTATAAAAAGCTTTTTTAAAAGAAAGTAAAAAAATATTAATAAACTCGATTTTACAAAAAAGCTTTTTTCTCAATAAAGCTTTTTTCTCAAAAAAGATTTCTGTTTAACAAATCTTCAAAAACTTTTCTACAAAGAAGTTTTTTCTCAAAAAGCTTTTTGTTGAAAAATCTTCAACTACTTTTCTACAAAGAAATTTTTTCAAAACAAAAAAACTTTTTTGCTCAAAAGCTTTGTTTATATATTTTCCATAGAATTTTTATAAATAATTAATATTTGTTTTTTTTAGGCCTCCATGGATTTACCTCCCGATAAAGCCAAACTCTTGAAAAACTATGATGATGAAAAGAAATGGGATATTATATGTGATCAAGTAAGTTTTAAACAAAAAAAAAAAAAACACTTTAAAAACTCTTTATTAAAACTTCTTAATTTTCAGGAAATGGTACAAGCTAAAGATCCACCTTCACATTATCTCAACAAATTACGAACATATTTAGATCCCAAAGCCTCAAGAAGTCATAGAGTAAGTAAAATTTAAAAACATAAAAAAACAATTAAGAAATTTACTCAAGTTCTCTAAGAAAACAAAAGCTCTTTGACTACAAAAAGAAATCTACCTAAAAGTGGACATCTGGAGAATTTCTTTTTTTGAGTAAATTCCTTAAATGTTGGTTGAAACCAAACGCCTTCTATTAGCTTGAAACACTAATTGGTATTATTCTGTTGTTGTTCTAAACTAAACTTTTTTTAAATTCTTTGCGTATAACTATTTCAACCAACTTTTAGTAGCTTTTGCTTTTAACCTTGTTTTTTTCTAATAGATAATTAATTATTAATACTCTTTTCCATTTCATCCTACTCACACTCATCAAAAACACTGATACACACACACACATACACAATACACTCATTGAAAAACTCCTATTACTTTTTCTACCATCTGTTTTGTCTATACTGTTCTGTAACTATTCTTTGGCTGAAAAACTGCACTATGATGTTTTACTTGCAACTTTAACTATTCCTATTCCTTCTGTTAACTCTACAAAAAATCCCACTCTAACTCCTTAACTCTCTTTTCCCCTAATACCTGGTTACATTATTCCCTGTTTTTCCTCCTTGAACCGCGTCAATTTACACTTACAGCTTTACTTCCTCTACTTTTTTTGTCAGAAACGTAAGATGGTAGGCGAATCGACATCCACACAAGTTTTACGCGATCTGGAAATTTCTTTGCGCACCAATCACATTGAGTGGGTAAAGGAGTTTCTAGATGAGACCAATAAAGGTCTAGATGCTTTAGTGGATTATCTTAGTTTTCGCTTGCAAATGATGCGTCACGAGCAGAGGGTGCAAGAGGCTCTTAGCGAGTCCGATGAACGTTTGAATTTAAACAATAGCGGCTTGGGTAATCTAAGCAGTGATGGCTTGGGCACCTCTGCTTGTGTTAGTTCCAATATTGGCGGCATTAGTAATGTTAGTCTAACAGAATCGTCACGTTACCAAAATAATCATTATTCATTCAATGGCTTTTTACGACCTGCGCTGGCCGAGGTTCTCGATAGTCCCAATATTAAGCGACGTTCTCGCCACATGGCCAAATTGAATATGGGCGCCTCAACAGATGACATACATGTGTGCATTATGTGTTTGCGTGCTATAATGAATAACAAATATGGCTTCAATATGGTCATACAACATCGTGAGGCCATCAACTGCATAGCGTTGAGTTTGATACACAAATCGTTAAGAACTAAGGCCTTGGTGCTTGAGCTTTTGGCCGCTATTTGTTTGGTCAAGGGTGGCCATGAGATTATTCTATCGGCCTTTGATAATTTCAAAAACGTTTGCCACGAAAATCAACGTTTCCAAACGCTTATGGAGTATTTTATGAATTTCGAAGCTTTCAACATTGATTTCATGGTGGCCTGCATGCAATTTATGAATATCGTAGTGCATTCGGTGGAGGATATGAATTACAGGGTACATTTGCAATATGAGTTTACTGCCTTGGGTTTGGATAAGTATTTGGAAAAGCTAAGACTCACAGAGTCGGAAGAACTTAAAGTTCAAATTTCCGCCTATCTAGACAATGTATTCGATGTGGCTGCTCTCATGGAAGACTCTGAAACTAAAACGGCTGCCTTGGAGAGAGTACAAGAGCTGGAGGATCAGATAGAACGGGAGATAGATAGAAATTCAGAATTACTTTATAAGCTAGCGGAAATGGAAACCGAGGTTAGATATTTAAGAACAGAACGTGAGGACTTAATGGCTACCAAACTCAAATTTGATGAGGAAGTCTGTACACTGCGTCGCATACTCAAGCAAAACGAACAAGAACTGAAGAAGAGAGAATCTCTGCTGCAAAGTAAAAATCTAGAGTTACAAACACTAACACGTTCCCTGCCGCGTTCAGGTTCGGGTGGCAATGACAATATCTCATTGGCCGCTGAAGCCTTGCTCAAAGACTCTCCGGTGGAATGTGTTTCGCCGCCATTACCGCCACCTCCACCACCCCTACCGGAGGCCATAAATATGGCTCCACCACCGCCGCCTCCACCAGCGCCACCAGCACCTCCTCCTTTACCAGCAGGACCTGGGCAAATGTTAAATAATATGGCTCCACCACCGCCGCCACCATCTCTACGTGCCTTGCAGTCCATGCAACATCCCAACAATCTTCCCATGTCATTCCAACCGCCACCACCACCAGTAGCTGGTTTTATGCCCGCGCCCGATGGTGCCATGACCATTAAAAGAAAAGTGCCAACCAAATATAAGCTGCCTACACTCAATTGGATAGCTCTTAAGCCCAATCAGGTAAGTTTTCCCTACACTACAAAGTTCTCCAACATTAAACATTCCCTTCTCCAAATTCCAGGTGCGTGGCACTATTTTCAATGAGCTGGATGATGAGAAAATCTATAAGTTTATTGACTTCAATGAGTTTGAGGAACGTTTCAAAATTGGTGTAGGTGGTGGCCTTAGCAGTGGCGCTAATTCCGAGGTAGATGGCACTTTGCAATCGTACCCCAGCAAACGCTTTAAGAAACCCGAAAATGTTTCACTTTTGGAACACACGAGATTACGAAATATTGGTGAGTTTATTTTAAAATTAATCAAATAAAGTTGTTTACAATTGATCTTCTTATTCCAGCTATATCTCGCCGTAAACTTGATATGCCCATTGATGAGGTTATCGCTGCTATCCATAGTTTAGATTTGAAGAAACTTTCTTTGGAAAATGTTGAATTGCTGCAGAAAATGATACCCACAGATGTAGAGGTTAAATCGTATAAGGAATATATTATCGAACGAAAAGATCAGAATCTTTTAACCGAAGAAGATAAATTTATGCTGCAGCTATCAAAAGTGGAACGTATTTCATCGAAGTTATCGATTATGAATTATATGGGAAACTTTTTCGATTGTTTGCATTTAATATGTCCGGTAAGAAAAACTTTTTATAGAAAGCATTATCCAAAATAAACTAAAGACCTAAAGCTTTTTCTGAAAGCTTAGTCTATAAAAATCTTGTCAAAAAGCTTTTTCTATAGAAAAAATTTTGTCAAAAAGCTTTTTCTATAGAAAAAATTTTGTCAAAAAGCTTTTTCTATAGAAAAAATTTTGTCAAAAAGCTTTTTCTATAGAAAAAATTTTGTCAAAAAGCTTTTTCTATAGAAAAAATTTTGTCAAAAAGCTTTTTCTATAGAAAAAATTTTGTCAAAAAGCTTTTTCTATAGAAAAAATTTTGTCAAAAAGCTTTTTCTATAGAAAAAATTTTGTCAAAAAGCTTTTTCTATAGAAAAAATTTTGTCAAAAAGCTTTTTCTATAGAAAAAAGCTTTTTCTATAGAAAAAATTTTGTCAAAAAGCTTTTTCTATAGAAAAAATTTTGTCAAAAAGCTTTTTCTATAAAAAAATTTTGTCAAAAAGCTTTTTCTATAGAAAAAATTTTGTCAAAAAGCTTTTTCTATAGAAAAATTTTTTTCAAAAAGCTTTTTCTATAGAAAAATTTTTTTCAAAAAGCTTTTTCTATAGAAAAATGTTTGTCAAAAAGCTTTTTCTATAGAAAAATGTTTGTCAAAAAGCTTTTTCTATAGAAAAATGTTTGTCAAAAAGCTTTTTCTATAGAAAAATGTTTGTCAAAAAGCTTTTTCTATAGAAAAAATTTTGTCAAAAATCGTTTTCTATAGAAAAAATTTTGTCAAAAATCGTTTTCTATAGAAAAAATTTTGTCAAAAATCGTTTTCTATAGAAAAAATTTTGTCAAAAATCGTTTTCTATAGAAAAAATTTTGTCAAAAATCGTTTTCTATAGAAAAAATTTTGTCAAAAATCATTTTCTATAGAAAAAAAATGTGAAAAAGCTTTTGCTATAAAAGTTTTTTAAAACTTTCATTACAATACTAAAAATTCATTACAATTTACTTTCTTTCTTCAGCAAATCCATGCCATCACTACCGCCTCCAGTTCACTCAAACAATCGCGTAAATTTAAGGCGGTCTTGGAAATAGTTTTAGCTTTTGGTAACTATTTGAACAGCAGCAAGCGTGGCCCAGCCTATGGCTTTAAACTACAATCTCTAGACACTTTAATCGATACCAAATCAACCGATAAACGTTCTTCGCTGCTGCACTACATCGTGGCCACCATAAGACAGAAATTCCCTGAATTATTAAATTTCGAAACAGAACTTTTCTGTACCGACAAAGCCTCACAAGTATCGCTGGAAAATATCGTCACCGATATGCACGATTTGGAAAAAGGCATGGAATTGGTGAAAAAAGAAGCCGAATTGAGAGTTAAGGGACATCAAACTCATATTTTAAGAGATTTTCTCAATAATTCCGAAGAAAAATTGAAAAAAATTAAAATTGAATTGAAAAATGCTCAAGAGGCGTTTAGAGAATGTGTAGAGTATTTTGGTGAATCATCACGTAATGCTGATGCTGCCGCATTTTTTGCTTTAATCGTAAGATTTACTAGAGCATTTAAAGTAAGTGGAAATAATTAAGGGTTTGTTGGAAATTATTATTTTAATGTTTGTGTATAATTATTAACATTAGGCCCATGATCAAGAGAATGAGCAACGTAGAAGATTGGAACAGGCAGCGGCTGCTGCAGCAGCCAATAAAAAAGAAAACGAACAAGTTCAACTGCGCAATAAAGCCAACCAGAAAAAACAACAGGTAATTAACATTTACAAGTTTCTTTTTCTTCAAAAATTGTTTTTTTTTCAATATTTATTAAAAATGAAATTATAAATTTGAAACAAAAAAATAAAACAGTTTTGGTTAAATGTATTATTATTAATTTATTTATATTTTGTAAATTGGATTCGCTTTGTTGCAACTCACTCTCATACACACATTATTTTCATTTTCATTTTTGTGCATCTGCATCAAAAAAACCAAAAAAAAAAAACAAACAATTTAATTCATTAGAAACTTGGTTGCGTGACTATGGAAAGCAGTTTGTTACATAAAGCGCTAATTAATTTGGCCTGATGGACTTATTTTTAATGCCAAAATTCCAAAAATAAAGTAAAAAGAACACAGAGATTGAGTAGTCAAACGCTTAAGACAGAAAAAGCGTTATGGGGATTTGAAAAATGAAACCAAATTAAAACTATAAAACTAAATGGTGTTGGTTGTAAAGAATAATAACAATAATAACAATAGAAAATTGTAAACTAGAAGTCCTGTACTGTACTACATACCCCCCCTGGAAGTGTCATTTGCCGTTTGCCACTTTTGTTTTTGTTATCAAAGAATATAAGTCGCACTTGTATATATATAGTTCTAAATCACCTACACACATTTATGTATTTATATTAAAAAAAGCCTAACACCATTTAAACGAATTATTTTGAGGCCTTAACTTCCTTATTATAGTTCGTGCGTTCATTCGTCATCTTTATTTGTTGTATTATATAAATAAATCCTTAACTCTCACACTCATCTTCTAACTACGCGCCACAAATATTTTGTTTACAAAGTTTTGCACAAGGGAATTTAAACGCGTCATCCATCCCGTTTAATACAAGTCCATGTAAGTTTTATTATATTTTAGTAAAAAAGTAGAAGCTTCAATATTAATTTTTTTAAGGCTTAAGAGAGTTTTATTGCTTTTCGGCTTTAAAATAAAAACATAAAAGAAAAACTTTCGTCAGGAACTGTTTCTATAGAAAAACTTTCTTCAGGAACAGTTTCTATAGAAAAACTTTCGTCTGGAAATTTTTCTATAGAAAAACTTTCGTCAGGAACTTTTTCTATAGAAAAACTTTCGTCAGGAACATTTACTACAGAAAATCTTTTGTTTGGAACTTTTTCTATAGAAAAACTTTCGTCAGGAACTTTTTCTATAGAAAAACTTTCGTCAGGAACTTTTTCTATAGAAAAACTTTCGTCAGGAACTTTTTCTATAGAAAAACTTTCGTCAGGAACTTTTTCTATAGAAAAACTTTCGTCAGGAACTTTTTCTATAGAAAAACTTTCGTCACGAACTTTCTTTTATAGAAAAACTTTCGTCACGAACTTTCTTTTATAGAAAATAAAAACGCAGAAAGCTTTTCAATAGAAAACTTTCAAAATAAAGCTTTTAAAAGGTAGTTCAATATAAAAGTTTTTATATAACAAATTTCATCAGCAAAAGTATTCTATAGAAACAATTACATCAGAAAGATTTTTCTTTAGAAAAAAATTTCTCAAAAAGCTTTTTCTATAGAAACAATTTTCTCAAAAAGCTTTTTCTATAGAAAAAATGTCTCAAAAACCTTTTTCTATAGAAAGAATGTCTCAAAAAGCTTTTTCTATAGAAAAATTTTTCTCAAAAAGCTTTTTCTATAGAAAAAATTTTCTCGAAAAGCTTTTTCTATAGAAAAAATTTTTTCAAAAAGCTTTTTCTATAGAAAAAATTTCTCAAAAAGCTTTTTCTATAGAAAAAATTTCTCAAAAAGCTTTTTTTATAGAAAAAATTCTCAAAAAGCTTTTTCTATAGAAAAAATTTTCTCAAAAAGCTTTTTCTATAGAAAAAAATTTCTCAAAAAGCTTTTTCTATAGAAAAAATTTCTCAAAAAGCTTTTTCTATAGAAAAAATTTTCTCAAAAAGCTTTTTTCATTTAGAAAGCTTTTTATTTTTTAGAAATTTTATTCTGAGAAAAGCTTAGATTTAGAAAAAAAGCCATTATGAATTTTCTAATAAAATTTGTATAGTGAAAGCTGTTTAGCAAAATTTTTACTGTGAAAGCTTTTTTTATTTTTAAGTTTTATTTTTTACTTTTTTGTTTTTACCAAAAGCTCTCTTTAAGCCTTAAAATAAAAATAAACGTGTTGTCTTTTTTTTCAACCGCTAAAAATCTATTGTGTTATTGTTGTTTATAATTATTTTGTGTTTTAACATTTTGAGTTTTAAACGTAGAAACTATAATTAACCATTTTTAAAGTTTTTTTTATTAATAATTCATTAACATTAACATTTCCACAGTCATGCAACGTCTACAAAAAAATAAAATTGTAAAAAATAATCACTCATACTAGAACACACTAGCTCTATCTCTCTCTCTCTCTCTCTCTAATGTTACCTCTCTAGCACTAACTTTAATTTAATGAAATTTTTTTGTAAAATAAATTAGAAGAATTTTAAAATATTTTGTTATTTGGTAATGGCTTTTTGAAAAATGCTTTTTTTCTCTAAACTAATTTTCTTTTGTTTCTCTTTTTTCTTTTTAATTTTATGATCTTTTGCTAATTTTCTTTTGTTTGGCCTAAACAATTGTTTTTTGTTTTATTGAAAAAAAACAAAACGCAACTTAACAAAAACAAGTTACCCGCTGGTGGTGTCTCCTTACAGGAAGCGGTCATTAATGAATTGAAATGTAAGGCAAATTCGGTAAGAGAGAAAAAACTATTGCAACAAGATGAGGTTTATAATGGGGCATTAGAGGATATATTATTGGGCCTCAAAAGTGAACCCTATCGGCGAGCCGATGCTGTACGACGTAGTCAGCGACGACGTATAGATAATAATCGTTTATCACGCACGCTCGAAGAGCTAGATGTCTAAAAAGGAAAAATTTTAATTAAATTTAAAAAAAAATTATTTAATTATAAAATTAGTAGTTTTAACTAGTAGTAGCTGGTAGTTCATCGATTGCAATTATATCGATATAAAATTAAAATTTTTTTGAACATTTTTATGCCTAAACACAAATAATTATTAATATAATAATATAATGCATTTAAATCTTTTTTATACTATGTATTTTTTTATATTTATACATAAAAATATTATACAAAAACAAAAAAAAAAAAAAAAAAACATTCCCTATAAAAACACAGAAAACGATAAACGATCCAAATTAAGAATTATACAAATAATTAACAAAACTACAATTTGCTATGCAATAATTAATAAACATATTTATACAATATTAAAAATATAAAAATACATTTAAAAACAAAAAAACTAGTTTAAGTTTGATATGAAAAAAATTTTCAACAGCTTAGTATGTTTTTTTATACTTTTTTTAAACAAATAATAAATATGTAATAATTCTCTTCTCAAATTATTAGGGAATAATTTTTATTCCTTAAAACATTTAAAGGCATTATTTAGTTTTATTAATATTATTATTGTAATAATTTAATTAGAAAAGAAAATCTCTTTTGTAAATTGTTTTTAATATTGTGTTTTTGTATGATTATTATTATTATTAAATTAAAATATTGTATTATTTTAAATTTAAGCAGTAGTTTAAACTTTAAGTTAAAGAAGAAAAATTAAGGAAATTTTAAAAAGAAAAACTTTTATCAAACAATTTTGCTAAAGAAAAACATATTTTTCGAAAACCTTTTTCTCCATTAAAACTTTTAACGAAACAGATTTTTTCTTTAGAACAAAAACTTAAAGCTTTTTCTTAAAAAAGGTCTCATCAAAAAGCTTTTTATTTCAAACAATTTTCAACAGAGAGATTTTTATGAAGAACAACTTTTAACAAAAAGCTTCTTTTTTTAGAGACAAACTTTTAACAAAAAGCTTTTTTTAGAGAAAAACTCTTAACAAAAAGCTTTTTTTTAGAGAAAAACTCTCAACAAAAAGCTTTTTTTTAGAGAAAAACTCTCAACAAAAAGCTTTTTTTTAGAGAAAAACTCTCAACAAAAAGCTTTTTTTAGAAAAAAGCTTTAAACAAAAATTTTTCTGAAGAACAGCATAAAACATTCTACTGTTTTTAGAAAAAATATTAAACAAAAAGTTTTTGGAGCAAAACTTTTAATAAAAAGTTTTTTAAAGCAAAACTTTTAACAAAAAGTTTTGCTTTTTTCAGCAAGCTTTTTTAGAGAAAAAATCTTAACAAAAAGCTTTTTTAGAACAAAACTTTTAACAAAAACTTTTTTCTATAGAACAGAAACAAACAGCTTTTTCTATAAAAAGTTTTATCAAAAAACTATTTTTTTGAAACAATTTTCAACACAGATTTTTATGAAGAACAATTTTAAGCAAAAACAACTTTTAACAAAAAGCTTTTTTTAAGAGAAAAGTTTTTAACAAAAAGCTTTATTTAAAAAAAAACTTTTAACAGAAAGTCTTTTTTACAGAAAACTTTTAACAAAAAGCTTTTCTAAAGAAAAACTTTTAACAAAAAGCTTTTCTAGAGAAAAAACTTTTAACAAAAAGCTTTTTTCTATAGAACAGAAACAAACAGCCTTTTCTTAAAAAATGTTTCTTAAAAAAAGCTTTTTATTTGTAACAATTTTCAGCAGAGATTTTTATGAAGAACAGCTTTTTAACAAAAAGTTTTAAGAAAATTTTCAGCAAATAGCTTTTTTTCAAAAAGGAACTTTTAAAAGTTTTTTTTTAAATCTTTTAAAAGCTTTTCCTTGAAATTTTTTTTATTAAAAAATATTTTTTGTATAAAAACATTTTGTTAAAAGATTTTCTATAAAAAAGGCTTTTTGAAAAATGTTTTTTTTAAAGAAAAACTTTTAACAAAAAGCTTTTATTAAAGCAACACATTCAACAAAATTTTTTTCTTAAAGCATTTCTTGGAAAATGTTTTCAACAAAAAGCTTATTCTATAGAAAAACTTTTAATAACATTTTTTTATATAGAAAAACTTTTAAATGAAAAAATTTCAAGAAAAAGCTTTTTCTTAAAAAAATTCCGAAACGCTTTCAATAAAATGGTTTCTCTGAAGAAAACTGTCAGTAAAAAGCTTTTTGTAAAGAATCATTTTACATAATAAACTTTTTTTAAAAAAATTTCAACAAAAAGCTTTTTTTTATTAAAAAACTTTAAACAAAAAGTTTTTTATAAAAAACTTTCAACAAAAATAATTTTTTTTAGAAATAAATTAATAAAAAGCTTTTTTAGAAAAATTTTAATAAAAAGCTGTTTTTAGAAAAACAACTTTTATAAAAAGATAATTTTTATTAAAAAACTTTCAACAAAAAGCTTTTTATTAAAAAACTTTCAACAAAAGCTGTTTCTTTAAAAACTTAAACTTTTTTTAACAAAAAGCTTTTTTTTATTGAAAAGCTATCAAAAAATTACACAAAAATCTGTTTATAAGAAACTTTCAACAAAAAGCTTTTTCTTTAGAACAACTTTTGTTATTAAAAAAACTTTACTGAAAAAAGCTTTTTTCAAAAAATGTCAACATAATGTTTTTCCTTTAGAAAAAAATTAAAAACTAAAAGCTGTTTTTATAGAAAAATCTTATTTTTTAGTAAAACCTTCTAAAAAAAATTAACAAAAACATTTCCTTTAGAAAAATTGTTAAACGAAAGCTTTTTTTTGTAAAAATTGCAACAAAAAGCTTTTATAAAAAATCCTTTTACAAAAATGTTCAACAGAAAGTTTTTCCCTTAAAATTTCCTTCATTTTTCCCAACGAACTCATTACTTTTTAAACCTAGAGAATCTCCCCCCCCCCTAAACTCTCTCAAAGAGTTTTAAAAAATTGTGTATAATATTAAAATTTCTTTTTTAATAATTAACGATCAACTCGAATATTTTTTTACCATAAAAAACTTGAAAATGTTTTATGTTTATTTTATTTTGTTAATTTTATGTTGTAAATATCGAAATTTTATTTTTAAGCACTCGCTCTCTTATTTTTATTTAAAAATTATTGTATTTTTATTTTATTTCTTAAACAAAAAATTTTTAATTTTAATTGTTTTTTAGTGCTATAAGTATTTGATTTGCACAAATTTTTGTTAAAAAGAAAAACAAATTTTAAAAATAATTAATTTCTCAAAAACTTAAAATTTAAGTTTATTAGGTTTTATTTGAAAAATTAAATTTAAAATTTATTTTTATTTTTAAGAAAAACAAAAATAAGAAAATTTTGTCGTTTATTTAAAAATTAAAACTTTTAATTTTATTTTTTAATAAAAGAAAACTTGTTTTTTTATTGTTTTGTCTTTTTTATCACAATTATCTAAGATTTATTATTCAAATAATAGTTTTTTTTATTCATACGAAAATTGTTTAAACAAAAAACTTTTTTATTTTTAATGATTTAAAACCAATTTTGTATTTTTTAAATAAAGATATTACAAAAAAATAATAATACCTAATATAAAACTGTGTTAAAAATTACTTTTATATTGAAAAACAGAAACTTTTTCTATAGAAAAACTTTCGTCAGAAACTTTTTCTATAGAAAAACTTTCGTCAGAAACTTTTTCTATAGAAAAACTTTCGTCAGAAACTTTTTCTATAGAAAAACTTTCGTCAGAAACTTTTTCTATAGAAAAACTTTCGTCAGAAACTTTTTCTATAGAAAAACTTTCGTCAGAAACTTTTTCTAGAAAAACTTTCGTCAGGAACTTTTTCTATAGAAAAACTTTCGTCAGAAACTTTTTCTATAGAAAAACTTTCATCAGGAACTTTTTCTATAGAAAAACATTCGTCAGGAACTTTTTCTATAGAAAAACTTTCGTCAGGAACTTTTTCTATAGAAAAACTTTCGTCAGGAACTTTTTCTATAGAAAAACTTTCGTCAGGAACTTTTTCTATAGAAAAACTTTCGTCAGGAACTTTTTCTATAGAAAAACTTTCGTCAGGAACTTTTTCTATAGAAAAACTTTCGTCAGGAACTTTTTCTATAGAAAAACTTTCGTCAGGAACTTTTTCTATAGAAAAACTTTCGTCAGGAACTTTTTCTATAGAAAAACTTTCGTCAGGAACTTTTTCTATAGAAAAACTTTCGTCAGGAACTTTTTCTGTAGAAAAACTTTCGTCAGGAATTTTTTTCTATAAAAAAATTTCGTCGGGAACTTTTTCTATAAAAAAACTTTCGTCGGGAACTTTTTCTATAGAAAAACTTTCGCCAGGAACTTTTTCTACTGAAAAGCATTCTCCAGGAACTTTTTCTACTAAAAATCTCTTGCCAGAAACTTTTTATATAGATAAACTTTTATCAGGACCTTTTTTTATAGAAAAGCACTTTCGTCAGCAACTTTTTTTATAGAAAAACTTTCGCCAATATGTTTTACAATATTTTTATAGCAAATTATTAAAACATATTTTATTTATTTACCTTTTTCCAACCCTGTGGTTTAGCAAAATAAATGAATACCTGAAGCAGCCTGTTAAACAGCTGTAACAATTTAGTTCTTTTAGTTATTTGCTTACAGTAGCAACGCGTTTTAAATCGACTATCGGGAAAACTTAAATAATATTAAAATAGATGGTGTAAAGACAATAAAAACCTCATAAAACTATAGTTCGCTTACCAAAGTTTATAAAACAATAAAAAGTTTTTCAAGAATTCATTAAAAATAAAGCAAACAAGTAAAAATGTACAAAGCTAGTGGTAATGGACAAAAAAACATAAAAAAGGATCAAAAGTTAAAAAACTCAAGATATTTATAAAATATACAAGAAATTTAATGAAATGTTTAACTAATATTCATAAAAAATAAGTGTTTTTACCAGAAATATTCATTTAAATGTTGAAATCAAAAAGTGACTGAAAAAAATCAGCCACCATCTTTTATTTGCGCCATTTACATCTAACGGTACTATCAAACAATGGAAAAAACAAAAACAATTGAAAAATTAATTAATACTTGTTACACCCTGTCTCACTACAGCTGTTTTCTGACAACAAAAAAATATAAATTTTTCACCCCAAAGTTCAACAAAACAGAAAATAAACAGTTTGCATTGAAAAGTCCAATAGTTTAGAGTGAAAATAGTGTATAAATAAATTATTTATAAAACAAAACAACAAATTGTTGCAACATACCAATGTAATAGAAATAAAGCAAAAAAGATAAGAAGGAAATCTCTTATGATTTCAAGTTTGCAAAAAAATAGAAAAAGTTAGCAAATTAATAAAAAGAAAATCTTTAAATTTAAATATTTATAAAAAAAGCGAAAAGTTAATAATGTTTAAACGTACTTTTAAAATAGTTTTCCGTCCGGTTAAGAATAATTTTATATTACTGCCCGAAAATTATTATAAAGTGGTATCCACCTATGTAAGTGTAACGAAAATGGGGAAACATTTGGAATTTAACCTTTTAAATTAGTGTCTGTCCTCCTATCAAATGTTGCTTGTTAAAGTGTTCTAAATTAAAATACAGATAACTAAGATTAACGCTTATCTTAGTTATTATAATTACAACAAAGTTAAATAAAGATTTCATTTGATTATTGTGTTTAGGATACGGGTTGTCTTAGTTTGCAATATAATGCTCATATACATTATGTATCTTGGGCTCCGAATTCGGGCGCCGTTAAAGAGACTGAAATTGCCATCAATGCCAGGGTTGCTAAAGAGATTGGTAAGTATATTGATACTAATAGATCATTATGATATTTTGGCACTTTGTACCGAAAAACATAAACATTTGCATGCAGATTCTTATATACATTAGGTATACATAGATACGCACTCACACAGTTGTTTTTGGTATGCATGTGCTTGCACTGTTAGGGTGACCAGCTGGTGCGAGGAAATTTAAACATTTTCTAGTAATTCGATATTAGTGGATATGCTTTAAAACTTTTAGCGAACTAAAGAACCAATTTTCTTAAAAAAAGTCTACTGAAAAACGTTGTTTGACGTTAGGTTAGGAAAATTTTCTGTAAAAAAAACTTTCAATCTCAAACATTTTCTATAGAAACACTTTCATCTGAAACATCAGAAGAAAAAAAAAACACATGTTTCTAATCAAAATCTCTTTCAATATAATTTTTTCTCAAAGAAATCTACTATAATTTTCAGTTTGATATTTTAATAGCTATAAATCTACTTTTTATCTAGTTCTTAATTTCACCAAAAAGTGTGATTTTCCAAAATATCAAATTTTCAATTAAAAACTATAATTTTATTGAACTACTAAAATATTTATTTTTTAAAAAGCAAAATAATTTTTTAAATGTTTTCTTCCTTATGTCCCCCTTATGGTCACCTGTTTTTATATGTTTTGTTATTTAAACATTATTATTTTTATACATAACTTCTGGTATATGCTTGTTTATATACTATGTATGTAGTAAATACATACGCAGTGTTTGTGACAGTGACGAAATGTGCCTAAAAAGTACGAATAAATTAATTAATTACACTAATAGAGCATAAAATGAGCAAAGAAAAAATAGCTATGAAAAAGGAAAATTTTGAAGGTCTTTGTAGAAAACAAATTTACTTTATGATTAAATGTTTTAAAATATACTGAACTAAAACAGAGCTAGAACTAGAACATAACTAGAACTAAACTAGAACCGAAGTATAACTGAACTAGACGTGAACTAGAACTGAACAAGAACTGAACTAGAACAGAACTAGAACTAGAACAGAACTAGAACAGAACTAGAACTGAACTAGAACTGAACTAGAACTGAACTAGAACTGAACTAGAACTGAACTAGAACTGAACTAGAACTGAACTAGAACTGAACTAGAACTGAACTAGAACTGAACTAGAACTGAACTAGAACTGAACTAGAACTGAACTAGAACTGAACTAGAACTGAACTAGAACTGAACTAGAACTGAATTAGAACTGAACTAGAACTACAACTTTTCTAACATATAATTTCTTAAGCAAATACAAATGAATTAAAAATATTGTTATTTTACCTTTCTCCCCTTACTGCGAGTACAATAGAATATATCAAAATAACAGTAATATGGTTTTCTTATCAACTCATCCAATATACGCTCAACAAACACACTCTTACCCGTGCCCGGAGCACCTGTAATTACAACAAACAAGGTATACAAAAAAACACATTTTACAACTTTGGCACACATTTTTTTACTTCAAAACAAATTTAAATAATGTTAAGGCCTCAACTTACCCGTTATTAATATGTTCCCCTGACGTAACACACCATTTTTGGAATCTAAACATAAATTACTTTTCAATTCTGTTGTCAACTTTTCAATGCTTTTGTCAAATTCTGGCAGTTTTATTAAATCTTTAACACTTAGCGGAGAGGCTACATTAGCCGCTACATCGATTATATCATCTACTTTGCGCACTAAATCGGCTGCATATATTTTACTTTCTTTCAGGAATTGAGAGTCGATGGCACAGTATTTAAAGTGTTCTGGTAATATGCCTACACTTACTACCAGGTCCTCCTCTAAACGCACCACCTCATTTTGATTAAGTAACATGGGTGAACGATTGGTTTTTTCGATGACATAACGTTTAAAAGCATTTTCCACCACCTTATAATGTGTCTTTTTGTGAGCGAACAGTTCTATTTTCTCCACAAAATTAACTACATTTGGTTTGGGTTTTAGCACCACCTTCTCCAATTCCTTAAGATCTAAAATTTTCATTAAATTCACATTGATTTCTATGGTGGGATGAATAGTTTGAGCAATTTCTGCATGTGAAACCAAACGTATGCGTACATAATATTCCTTTTCTTGCATTGTTTTCAAACTATAAACAGTTGTGTTATCCATATGACTGGGCCAATTGATTTTATTGATGAATACATCAGATATTTGATAATCATTTTGCCATTCTCCTGATATTACACGAAATTCTATAAATTTTGATAATTCTCGTGTTAGATCACGTTTTAGTCTCTCCATTTTATCTTGACGATTTGTTTTAGCTAAAGTTTGGGATCTTTGTAGATTTTTTATATTCGCCAACGTTGTGGAACGCATTAAACGTTGTGTTTGTCGATCTTCATCTAATATGCCCAACTTAGCCACCGTATTACTACGAAATAGTTTATCATTTATGTCTTCTTTAGTTTCATCACCATTACTAATACCTTTGTATAGATTGGGAGCTATCACTAACTCAGTATTGTGATCTATGCGTCCATAACTCAGACTTGGTTTGATACGATCCACTGTTAAGGCCACTTGCATGGATTTGTTAATCCATACTATAAGCATTTGATTGGAGTTAATGATGCGTGTTTGATCTAAAACACTTTCGGAAATTTTCTCACTACTTAGTTCCTTGAATGTATAAAAAAACAAGTTGTATAAATTTTTCTACTTTTAATTATGTACTAATTTACTCACTATAATTTCCCAGTCTTTAGCTGATACCGGTGTCACAAATACATTTCTTAATAGAGGAGCATCTGCCACCAAAGCACATTTGACCATGTCATTTTCATTTAAACCTAAAAATAGTTGTTTATTTTATAAATGGAATAAATATTATAGAAAATTATTTATATTTCATGAATTGAATTTTTATTGAATTTTATTTACTAGAATTTTTAAATGAAACGTGCAGGCTCTTTTAAATAATGTACAATAATTTAAAAAATATTATAGTAAATTTATGACGTTAATGAATTCGTTTATATTTTATTAATAATTTTATCATAATAATATTCAAAATGCAATTGGAAAATGAAAACATTGGGTTAAAAATACAATTGTTAAAAATTAAAAGGCAATTTAGTTCTTGTTTAGTTCTAGTTCAGTTCTAGTTCAGTTCTAGTTCAGTTCTAGTTCAGTTCTAGTTCAGTTCTAGTTCAGTTCTAGTTCAGTTCTAGTTCAGTTCTAGTTCAGTTCTGGTTCAGTTCTAGTTCAGTTCTAGTTCAGTTCTAGTTCAGTTCTAGTTCATTTCTAGTTCAGTTCTAGTTCAGTTCTAGTTCAGTTCAAACTCAAAATTCCCCATCAACATTTTAAATTCTAAAATTTATATTCCAGGCCGAATCTATACAAAAAGATTTACGCAATGTCTTTACGACCTGTCTACAAAACGCTCCCTCCATTGTTGTGCTCGAAAATCTAGATGTCTTAGCTCATGCCACTGCCGATCAAGCCACACAAGATGGTGAATATTTTAATCGTATTGCTGATATTGTACATCAACTTATGGTACAATATACCAGCAGTCATCCCATAGCTGTTATAGCCACTGTAAATGAGGTACAATCCCTAAATAAACGTTTGTATTCTCCACGGGGACGTCATTTGTTTCAGACAATAACTAAATTACCCAATTTGGAACGTGTGGATAGGGAATTGGTTCTTAAGGATCTATGTAGTCATATAGATTCGGAGAAATTGGATTTAGAAAGATTTGCTTTATTGACAGAGGGCTATAATAAAGGAGATCTAGTACAGTTTGTGGAACGGGCTATATTTTATGCATATCGTATAAGTAAGTTAAAACGAAGTGTAAATAAATTTAATGTTATTTTGAAATTGTTCTTATTTTTTTCTTTAAGGTAAAAATCAACCGGTTTTGACCAATGAACATTTAAAAAATTCTTTGGAGAATACCAATTCCTATTGTCTTCAAGGCATAGAAAGTCATCAGTCTTCTAATAGTGCTACAGATGGTGAGGATAACTTAACGGTGGAGGATATTCCAGGCTTAGAACCTGTGGTCTCAGTGCTCGAGGAAGTGTTAATGTGGCCCTCTAGGGTAAATTTCTATGAAAGTGAGAATGAAAGGCATTTTATTATTTTGTTTTTTTTTTTTTTTTTTGGTTTTCAGTATCCCACCATATTCAACAACTCTCCCTTACGCAATCAAGCGGGAGTTTTACTTTATGGTCCTCCTGGTACTGGCAAAACCTTTTTAGTTTCCAAACTGGCTAATTCCTGGAATCTAAGAACTATATCTGTGAAAGGACCCGAGTTATTGGCCAAATATATTGGACAAAGTGAAGAAAATGTGCGGAATTTGTTCAACAGGTAAGTTATTTTTTGACAAAGTCTTAGCTGTTTATGTTCTAATTTAGTTCAAGCTCAATTCCAGTTTAGATCTAGTTCAGTTTTAGTTTAGTTCTAATTTAGTTCTAGTTTAGTTCTAGTTCAGTTCTAGTTCAGTTGCAGTTCAGTTCTAGTTCAGTTCAGTTCTAGTTCAGTTCTAGTTCAGTTCTAGTTCAGTTCTAGTTCAGTTCTAGTTCAGTTGTAGTTCAGTTGTAGTTCAGTTCTAGTTCAGTTCTAGTTCAGT
>NC_060953.1:2873115-2875343 GCF_022045245.1 Lucilia cuprina | reverse complement strand
AACTGAACTAGAACTGAACTAGAACTGAACTAAAACTGAACTAGAACTGAACTAGAACTGAACTAGAACTGAACTAGAACTGAACTAGAACTGAACTAGAACTGAACCTTGTAGTACAGTTATAGACCTTGTACTATAACTGCTGAAATGTTTCTAAGGATGTTAAGAAAATAATTTGAACATCTAAATTAAATATAAAAGTTTTAAGAATTAAAAAATCATACACAAACCAAAATTAAGATACAAAATAGTTGTTTTAACTTATAAAAACATTAGAAATCAAAAAGTTGTTAGAATTTATTTATATAAACTAGTTTTTTAAACAAAATTAAAATGTAATTGATTTAAAATTCAAAACAAGTTACAATTATCAGTAAAAAGGAATTCAAAAATTTTCCTAATTTCCAACATAGACTGTATTTTCTTTCACGATTACTTTTCTATTGTTGTAGGATAGCAGAGAACACTCGCAAGTATAAAATACAGAAATCTGAGAAGAACCTTTTTTATATGTTTATCTAGCAAAACATTTTATGAATTTTATATTAATTCATAAAAAATGAGAAATACAAATAAGAAATAAAAACAATAACTACAATAAGTAACTAATACACAATATTTGTTATTTACTTTTTACAGATTTGTTTTCATAATTTATGCACATTTTGTTGGTAACAATATCGGTTGGGTTCTGGTGTTTAATGTTTGCAGAAAGCAAACAATTTAAAGAGACAATATTTTTGAGACTTAAGCTATAAAAAAAAATCTATTGCACTAGAGGTTTTTCTGTACAGGTAGTGCTAGCTGGCTGGTTATTCTTTGCAATGGTTTTGGTTTTGTTTGATTGTTTTTTTTTTTGTATTTTAGAATAGTTGCTGTTTTTGGTCTTGTATTTTGTGTTCTTACTAAGGTTGTTGTTTTTTTGTTATTGTTTTCTTTTATTCTTTAGTAACTTGTTGTTATTGTTGTTGTTGGGTGTTATGGTGTGAGCGTTTATTGAATATCAATCAGAAATATCCGTTACGTGACTTATTTCTTCCTTTGCCTATAAGCAAAACCAACCAACCCATCAAAACTAACACTAGCATTTGTTTTCATATAAGAGTTTGAAATTCTAATCTGCATTAGAAGACACTAAAGATAAAAAAGACACTCGTTCGAAGGATTAATATTTTTGTTAACCCGCATTGTTAATATGTTTTTTTCTTTTGAAAAATTGTACAAAACAGTTTAGTAGTGCTTGTTTTGTTAACGCTCTAAAATCCCAAATAAATTCTTATCTTTTATTTGTATAGTATTTTGTTTTTGATTTTGCTCCTGTAAAAATTGTGTCTAAATTATTTAAAAATCATTCTTGGCACGTACAAAATTCGTATAATTTTATGATAGTTTACATAGTTTCATCATTTTAGGTGTCTTCTGCTTTTTTCTCAGGTTTACAAAACAAACAGACAAAAAAAATTAATTTACTTTTTGTTGGGACACATTTAGGTATTGTCTGTTTTAGTATGCATTTTATAACTTCCACATAATAAAATAATTTTCTTGTAATACCATGAAAATGTGATGGATATCGTAAGATGTAAGTTTTTGTTGTTGTTTATGAATCGATTGGTAGTTAAATGTGAAAAAAGTAAAAAAAAAATCAAACTTACCTCATGTCCAAATTCAGCTATAGCCTCTTTAACGGCCAACATATTGGCTGATGTTAAAATACTTTGTATATCAGCTCCTGTATAGTTTTGTGTCTTTTCGGCAAAATATTCAAAATCTGTAGATTCATCTAGTATCAAGGTACTGGCTAATGTCTCAAATATAGCTAAACGTGCTGCGGTATCTGGTAGAGAACACTCTACTAAACGATCTATACGTCCAGAACGTAGTAGAGCAGGATCTAATAATTCTGGTCTGGAGGTGGCTGCTATTACTGTAACTCCCTGTAAACCTTCTACACCATCCAGCTCAGTTAGTAGCTGATTAACAACACGATCGGTAACACCGGTAGAGTCATGACCACGTTTGGGTGCTAAACTGTCAAACTCATCGAAGAATAAAACACAGGGTTTAGCACTGCGAGCTCTTTGAAATGAAAAAAAATAAAATTTTCATTATTACGAAAATAAACTAGAACTAAACTAAAACTGAACTAGAACTGAACTAGAACTGAACTAGAACTGAACTAGAACTGAACTAGAACTGAACTAGAACTGAACTAGAACTGAACTAGA
>NC_060953.1:2795104-2873015 GCF_022045245.1 Lucilia cuprina | reverse complement strand
CTAGTTCAGTTCTAGTTCAGTTCTAGTTCAGTTCTAGTTCAGTTCTAGTTCATTTCTAGTTCAGTTCTAGTTCAGTTCTAGTTCAATTCTAGTTCAGTTCTAGTTTAGCTCTAGTTCAGCTCTAGTTCAGTTCTAGGTGCCAGTGAATCTTTGTCTTCAGATGGAAGCTGCTGATGATTTTACTAACTTGTTAATCCCTCAGGTTGGACTATCAAAGTATCAGAATTTATCAATCAGATACTTTGAAAGAAAGATGATTTTGGGAATCATTGTTTCGTGGACTGTTCAATAGCTGAACTTCTTTAGTCTTCTGAAAAGGATCAAAGAAGTTTGCTATTTATTGCGGAACAGTACAGTCATATGTCATTGCTGACATATAAAAACATGATCCTCTTCAGATTCTGACAATTTATCAGGTTGGAATATTCTTATGAAACTTTGGATACTGGGTTCCATTGACCTTCTTCACTACTTTTTAATAGTTACTAACTATCTGTCCTCATGGGGTAATGTACCCCTTGGGGGTATGGGGTATATAAGAGATAAGTTTTTAAAGTCGGGTTCTCCATATATCTGACTCACATTGAGTGTTATCTTTCTGTGTGTCGTACCTTTCCAAGGATCTTTGTTTTTGAAGCATGCTGTCAAAACTCGAAAATTGTCAGATGGGTTTCAAAGATCCAATGCAAATTGCAAAGGGTGCATTTAGTGATACCATAAGGGGAAACTCAAAGAGTTACGTTAAGCCTCTGGTTTCTCAAAAATAAGTCAGAAATCTTTTTTTAAAGGAAACATTACTGCGTGATTAAAATATTTTTGTAATAAAAACCAAATGTTGATTAGTTTTCTTACACACTGTAACAATTGCACAAGACTTCAGTGTAATTCTAACTCAACATTCTAAGAAGATGCGGGAACATAACTATGGGAAGTGCATGCAAATCTCTAGTAAAAAAAATATTCATGTCTTTAAAATCCAAAGAATAAAACGCAGGTAGTTAGTAAAAAAAGATAAAGTCTTGTTTGTTTTCCTAGACAATGATAAAACGTTAAAGAACAAGGAGTAACAAGGATTAATATATTCCTGGCACAACCACATACACACACACTAACATAAATTATTTACTTATTAAATATTCTTATTGGTTGAGAGTAGTGAGTGAGGGTTTATTATATATAGAGAATTGATATTATAAACTATTTACGGTGACAGAGAGCGTATGGTGAGTAAATGTTTAGATTATTGGTGACGATCCGTTTGTGACGTTACGTACAAAATGACAAGTGCTTTTTTATACTTCTTCTAGAGGTAAATGTTATATCGTTGTGTGTGTGTTAAGTGTGGGTGTATGTGTCAGTGTCAGAGTGTTTTTTGACATTTGTATTGTGCCTTGTGTTTGTTTTTTTTCTTCTTCCCGGGGAGACTAAAAGTTTTGAATAAGATTTAAGTCGTTAGTCTTGTTTGAGCTCTTGGTTAAGACGGTATCGATCGTAAAAAGTTAATTGTTATTTGAAAGTGTCTATGTGTCTGTATGTGTGTGTAGGGGAAGTAAAACGGAAGTAAATGCAAAAAAAGTATTTGGAAACGCAAGAAGAGCAGTATAAGTTACAGACATTGTGTGATTGTGTTGGTGTATTAAACTTAAAAATAACAACTTGAAGCATTTAAAAGCTGGATAAAACATTAAAAAAATATTAAGTGTGGCATTAACGGCCCATAAAAGTAAAGAACGTGATATTTGACAAATATTTTTTTTTGAAATAATAAAAAAAAAATTTTTATTAAATTTAAAATAAAAAGCAAATATTCTGCGATTTAAAAAAAAGAATTAATAAAATAATAAAAAAACTGCAAAAATTTATAAAAAGTTTTTAAATTAAAAAAAATCCAAAAAATATGAATTAAAATCGAAAAAAAAACGTGGAATATTTAAAAAGAAATTTAAATGAGGTCTACAACGCTCTTCCGATAATTGAGCTTTTTTTTTCCAATATTGAGCTTAATAATTCCCAGCTAAACTCAATATTTTTCTAGTTATAGCGTAACGCTTAACTACATTTGGTAGCGGCCGTTTAGAAAAAAATATATAAAAAAAAACTGACTGCTGTTCCAGCAAAACTAATTATGAAAACAATGCACATACAGTTTTCTACATAAATAATCGATTGAGCAGCTAACAAGCCAACTGAAAATTGAATTTTAAACAAAAATCCACCAACAAATCTAATAGAGAAGCTTCAGCACAACCATTTGTGTATGAAAAATGTCGTCATTTTAACCATGAATTAAAAACAACTTTAACTCTTGTTGTTGCTGTTAAGAAAAACCAAAGAGAATTAATTGAAAAAACTCAAAAATTTTCTATTTAATTTGAAAAGCAAAGATAGAGAGAGAAAGAAAGCTAGGAAACCTTTACATAAAATCTAAGAACCCAAAGCTAAAGCCAATATGACTATAAAAAGGACTAGACGAAAATTGATTTTGTTGCCAATTCTTTTCCTACTTCCTTTATTGCAAAATGTTCACAGCAAAAGTGTAAGCTTAATAGAGGAACAAACCAAGCAGATTGTCTTAAAGGTAGACTCATTACAAACCCAACAAGTCAGAGAGGGTCAATATGTGGATATAGTATGTCCCTTTAACCAGCCCATTTGGTATCATAATGAACAATATCTCAATACCAATCGTACGTTTAAAATCTCGACAATTTCCCTCGATAAAGCAGGAATTTATAGTTGTCTCTCCCAGCTACCCAGCAAACAACAAACTGATTATCTTAAATGGGCCAATGTCAGCCTACAAGTATGCAGTAAAGATTCTCAATGCCAAATAACAGAAATTAAAACTCTTAAACTTAAAGATTCAACAGATTTGAATAAAAAACCTTACACTCTTCCGGGGAAAAAAGAAGCTGAAATAGTTTACTCCAGTGGTGAGATAGATAATATAGAAGAGTCTTTAAACCTTCCGCCAAAATTTAAAAGTAATCAACTCTATAATACCACACAAAAATATTCGGGCGGCACAGCCATGTTTAATTGTAATGCTTATTCCCATATAGCCGCTAATATTTCCTGGACCTTTAATAATCGTTCTTTGGATTTGGCCTCAACAAAATATAAAATCAAAAAATGGTCTATATCAGTACAAGATTTACAAAGTCAAGATTCTGGAGAATATGCCTGTACTATATGCAATATATATGGATGTATTTATCGTTCTTCAATACTAAATGTCTTAGAGCGTGAAAGTTCTCCACCCATTATACGTGAAGGTTCAGTTGTTAATCAAACTGTTATGGCTGATGATAATGTTAAGTTTGAGTGTGATGTTATATCGGCATTAGAACCTCACATTGTTTGGTATTATCATACGGATTTGTTAAATTTTACCGAGGATCATGCTTTTGATCTAAGACACAATCCCAATGCTCTTAAGCTGCTAACAAGTGCAGATGAACCTTATATTTTAAGGCTGGGTAGTGTACAGGAAGAAGATCAAGGTTGGTATTCCTGTATAGCAGCCAATAGTTTAGGCGAAGCAGTGGCCAGTTATTACCTCAGTCTCATGAGTCCCGATACCTATGTTAATGATACTCTAGAACCAGAAGATGATTTGCGCAATCAAGCTGTTACAGTTACGACGTTGGATTTTAATACCTTTAATATGGAACAAAACGACAACGATGAATCCTCCGATCATGATTCGGATAATAAAAGTAGTGATAACGAAGAGGATAAACCGCCTCAATTTAAGAATCTTAATAAATTAATGCAACATTGGCATAAACCTTCGGGTAGCTCCATACAATTACTATGTCCTGCCACAGGACATCCGCAACCCAATATCACCTGGACTCGCAACAACACCGAAATAGAACGTCATATAGGCAAGGTTACCTATAAGAAATGGTCAATACAAATGGATGATGCCATAACTAAAGATTCGGGTGTTTATAAATGCACCGTTTGCAATTACCTAGGTTGCATAGAACATTCTACCAAAGTCACCGTTTCCGATCGTTTACGTTCACGCCCCATTATCAGTGATAAATTTCCACAAAATCAAACGGTATTAACCAATAGTTCTACCTATTTGGAATGTAGGGTGGTGTCGGATTTAGAACCCTATATAGTTTGGCTTAAATACACCAAAAGGAATGAATCTATAGAGAAACTGGAAAAAGTAGTGCCTAACTTTTCCAATGATCAAAGTATGCTGTCCAAAGATGTGGTTATAATGGAACGTGATCCTGATCATCCAAATTTATTGAATTTTACCAAAGTCTCTCACGAAGATGAGGGTTGGTATACTTGTGTGGCGGCCAGTTCTTTGGGACAAACGGTGGCTAGTGCTTATCTTAAGGTGGTGGATAAGTTGCCTCATCGTGATGGTTTGCAAAGAGGTCATCCGGTAACTATTACCGCAGTAGCCATAGTAGTGGTGTTACTCTTTCTATTGGGCACCATATTTGTCATTTATGTTATGCGCAATTTGAAACATGAAAAGCTGCTAAAGCAGCGTATTGAGACGGTGCATCAGTGGACAAAAAAAGTTATTATTTACAAACCTCCTCCCTCGGAGGGTAGTTCTTGTGATCTACAAATGCCGGTTATTAAAATTGAAAAACAACGCACCACCTTCACCACCAATTCCAGTTCGGATCCTAATCAAGGTTTTAATGAATACGAATTTCCCTTGGATTCTAATTGGGAAATACCGCGCAGTCAACTTTCTTTGGGTTCCACTTTGGGCGAAGGAGCCTTTGGTCGTGTGGTCATGGCTCAGGGCACTAATTTACCTCGTGTTTCGGCTAATAATTCCGCTGGTGGCACCATAGTGGCTGTGAAAATGGTTAAAGAAGAACATACCGATGCCGATATGGCCAGTTTGGTGCGTGAAATGGAAGTTATGAAAATGATTGGCAAACATATTAATATTATTAATCTACTGGGTTGCTGCAGTCAAAATGGTCCCTTATGGGTTATAGTGGAATTTGCTCCGCATGGTAATTTAAAAGATTTCCTGAAAAAGAATCGTCCTCTGTCAAATTGGGGCAGCTGTAGTCTAAAGCGTAATAGTGAATATTTGGATGATAAAACTCATTTGACAGAGAAACATTTAATATCGTTTGCTTTTCAAATCGCTCGCGGTATGGAGTATTTGGCCTCAAGACGGGTAAGTAGTCGAGTGTAACTTTTTAAAAGAGAATTCTTGGTTTGGGGTGGCAATTAAAGAGAGAGGGAAATATTTTAACAAATGCTAGGAATATAAAATCGGTAGGCTGTGCAGTACTAGTGAAATTAGTGCGTCGGGTTATGGGAAGAACCAAGATAACCAGGAAATGTGTAAAGTTATTATTGACATATAGGACGGACGCTATGAGGTAGGGTAATGGGCATTTCGTAGATCGCAAGCATCGGATGTCGTGTCAGAGGCAGTGGAGTATTGAAAATGATTCTTAACATATTAGACAGATGTTGTATGCTTATGACCCTCGGATGCTTATGACCCTGAACTTGAAGCAATTGTTCTGATGGACAATGATCTTTTGGAACAGACGAGTATCATATGGTAACTATGCCACAAAAGCTTTCGAAGTTAGAACGCACTCTTTGGATGCTTATGTCCCTGAACATGAAGGGATTGTTCTGATGGACAATGATCTTTTGGAATAGACGAGGATCATTTGGTAACTACGACACAAAAGCTTTCGAAGTTGGAACAAGTTGGGAGAAGTTGAACAGGAGGACAATTCAACATAGAATGCAGCAATTGAAAACTGCATTTCCAGAGAACACAGAACCGTTTTTCGGAAATTGTATTCTTTTTTAGGAGGAGGAAATCTTTAGGGGATTAGCTTGATTTTGGTGATTTTGTAAAAAGCTGAAGTAGGATTGAACGGATAATTAATCAAATGTAAGCTTAGACCACCAAAACGGGGAGACAGCGTGTAACTTGCTTAGGTTTCGGATTTGGAGTTCTTCAAGAAACTAAAGTAGAATTAAACGAATAGTTAAGGGGTTTCGCATGAACCAAATGAGGATCATATGGCAGAAAGAACACAATATGACATTACGTAAGGAAGACCATTGAGAGGACAGTCCAACCTAGACTTAGGATCACGTAGCAGAAAAAAAAACACAAAAAGTTTTCGGAAATTGTTTTTTTAGGAGAATCAAATAGAACGTGTTTCTTTATTGGAACAGTTTGGAGTTTTGTGATTTTGCAAAGGGGATTTATAGGAAACTGATCCACATCAAATTGGGAAGATCGTTAGGAACTTGAGTACAGTTTGAACATTAGTAGGAGACACTAAACAAACCTTCTTTTTGGGAACCCTCAAGCAAGCTCTTCTTTATTCCTCCAACTGCTGAAACTCTCAACTAATTGAACTAACCAACAATTTCTTACAGTGTATACATCGTGATTTAGCTGCTCGTAATGTGCTCGTCAGTGATGACTACGTTATGAAGATAGCTGATTTTGGCCTAGCCCGTGATATACAAGATACCGATTACTATCGTAAGAATACCAACGGTCGTCTACCCATCAAATGGATGGCACCCGAATCGTTGCAGGAAAAATTCTACGATTCCCAATCAGATGTTTGGTCTTACGGTGTCTTGTTATGGGAAATTATGACATATGGCGAACAACCCTATCCCAATATAATGTCTGCCGAAGAACTTTATAGTTATTTAATAACGGGACAACGTATGGAAAAACCACCACGTTGTTCTTTAAATATTTATATGTTAATGCGTCAGTGTTGGCATTTTGATTCTACAGCACGTCCCACATTTAATGAAATTGTCGAAAATCTTGATAAGATCTTACAAATGACAAGTAATACTACAAATGAAGAATATTTAGATTTATCTATGCCCATGTTAGAGACACCACCTTCGAGTAGTGATGAAGAATCAGATGCGGAAACTTTTCGAGAGAATTCACTTAGATATCAGTATACATATAAATTTAATTAGTATTGAATGAAAAAAAATATTTAAAAAAAAAAACAAGAAAAACAAAAACCAAAACAATTTAAGAGATTAAATTAGTACTTAATAATATTTAATAATTAAGTGTTAAGATTTAAGCAAGAAAAAAACAAAAACCACAAAGACATTCCAATGAACAAAAAACAAATTATTATTATAATTTTTTTCTATTATAATTAATAAAATATAAATAAACAAAAAAACAACCAAAAGACTAGCACAATTAGGTTATCGATTTAAACAAAAAAAAATATATATATATATATGTAAATTTAAATAAAAATTAATTAATTATTAATTTAAGAATATTAAAGGATAATACTCTGTGTGTATTATGTATTATATGTATTTTCATTATAATTATATTTTTTACTAAAAAAAGAAACCATTTATTTATAAAACTAAATATATCAACTAAAACGAATTGAAAATAAGTTTTTTTTAACCCTAACCTTTAACCCTTTCACGGCATTGTACATTTTCACATTATGTCATAATCGCTCAACCATGCCATCATCAGTGTTTTCTAGAGCTTTTATTTTTTTAAACGAAATGTGATTTTTTATTTTAGAAATTGCCTGAGAAACTAGCTGTCAAGCAGAAACATTTAATAGAGGCCTTTAACACCACTCGACCTTCGCTTAGTGCCTCAGATGTGGCTAAATATCAAAAGACGTAAGTTTTTGCTTTACAAATTTTGCTGCAAAATTTCATCTTTCCAATGGTTTATTTTTCCAGTTATGCTCGTTTCACCAACAAGGAAAAGGCTTCCCGAGAATTCGTCTCGAAACGTGCCACTTTGGCGTAGTGTTCTTTTCTTAAGCGGGGTTGTCAAAGAATCCAATAATTGTCAGAATGTTATAGACTTTTTGCTCTATAATGAATTGTATTTTAGATCGTAGTTAAAGTTTTTTAATCCAATTCCGAAAATTATTGCAATCTATGTCAACTCTCCAATAATTTGGGGTTTTTCAAAGTTCGTTATTTTTTTTTGAAAGGTTTATCTTCAATATTTTTCCTTTATTTTTCTGTTATTTGAAATTTGAATAAAAAATGGGTTTATTTTTGTTAATTTCTTTATGCATTGTTTTAATAAATTTTTTGTAAAAAAAGAGTTTTGTTGAAGGTTTCTTTTTTTAATTAGGTTAAGTTTTTGAATAAATTAATCATACATAAATCAAAATTTAGGCGACATTATAAAAGCTCTCAATAGAGGTTCGATAGAGCATATTGAGCAACTTATGTTTAAATCTTAATCAGAGTTTTATTTGAGACTTCATTTAGTCACTCGTTTTTGGTTTTAATAGAACTTTAACTTTGAACCTTAATCGAGGTTTTATAGAACTTTTAATTTGACTCTCAAATAAGATTTAATCTAACTTTTAGTAAAGCTTTAATACAAGTTTAATGTTAATACCACCTTACGTTTAAATCTTAATCAAAGTTTTATTTGAGATTTCATTTGGTCACTTGATTGGGGTTTAATACAACTTTAACTTTGAACCTTAATCTAGGTTTTATAAAACATTTAAGTTGATTCTCAAAAAAAGCTTTAATACAACCTTAATGTTAAAATGTTTAAATCTTTACCAAAGTTTTATTTGAGACTTTATTTGGTCACTCGATCAGGGTTTAATATAACTTAAACTTTGAACCTTAAGCTAGGTTTTATAGAACTTTGAAATTGACCCTCAAATAAGATTTAATCTAACCTTAATTTAAGTTTTATAAATTATTCTCTTTAAGGTTTAATGGAACCTTAAACTTTACTCTCAATCTATATTATATAAAACTTTTAGTATAACAATCGTCCATGTTTCGGATTGTACATCTTAAGCTTGATTTAAAAAAACTTTAAGTTAACCTATAACCTTAAAATTTACTCTTACTTTGGGTTTTATAGAACCATACAGTTCGTATGTCTGGGATATTGAAATTTGTATTATTGCGTCAAAGGATATCGTTGTTGTCCTTTGCCATTGATTTAAATTTGAACGCTACTGATTGTTTTTTTAAGATGATAAGAATTGATACACTTTCTACTTCATCGTTATCTTCTAAAGTGATGATAATGATAGGTTTACATCTTGGTAGTAGCTCTGAAAGATTGAATCCAATACTGGATTCAGTCTTTCGAATGAATAAGTTCCTAAAGAGACCGTAAGAGCAAGAGATAATAATTTAGATTAGATCCTCTTGAATGAGAAGACTTCAAGGGAATTGCGCAGAGGGAACTCATTATTTCCTGGAATGCAGCACTCGCTCTGGTTTGACTGTAAAACGAATCCGAGTTGTCAAGTATTAGAATCATAAGTGACGAAGAATTAGTTGCCATGAAGACAGCAGAAGAAATGACTTTACATAGATCAGAAGCGGAGAACGTAGGGACAATTAAAGCTACTGGCTTATAGGTGCATGAAGCCTGAATTTGGTCAACACCAGCAGAAGAAATGACTTTACATAGATCAGAAGCGGAGAACCTAGGCACAAGTAAAGGTACTGGCTTATAGGTGCATAAAGCCTGAACACCTAGTTACAAGATTTTGACCCTATTAGAACCTGTCGAAAGTGAAGAATGGTGGGAAGTCAATATTTCTTAGTTTGCACCTCCTGAATGACGAAGAATAAGTTGCCATGACGCAGAAGAATTGAGTTTTCATAGATTAGAAGCGGAGAACGTAAGGACGAGTAAAAGTACTCGCTTATAGGGGCATAATGCCTGAATTTTTTCAACACCTAGTCTGAGTTGTTATGCCAATATCAGAAGCAACGATTTGGAAATGATTAGATACCGTGGAGGCTATGCAGTTACCAATAGTCAAAGGCATTTAAGGCATTTGCTGCTCCTGCGCTGATTGAGTCTGAGTTGTTATGCCACTGCCAGAAGCAAGGACTAGGAAATTATTAGATACCGTGGAGACCGTAGGGACAATGAAATTGTCATTGGTCAAAGGCATTTAAGGCACAGAGGTCAATAAATATTTATACTAATAAGGATTAAAGCAAGGATTTGAAAGGATTAGATACCCTGGAGTCTTCAGGGACAAGAGAGCTCAAGGTCAGTTAGCAAGAATTGGACAGAATTACTTGCTATGGATATTGTAGCATCCGAAAGTTACAAAGTATCGCACTGTGCAGAGATCGAAGACTGACTCTATTGCTCGAGTTCAGTCTGTAGGGTTTATATTTCTCTTTGAACGGAGCGCGGATTATAAGAGGACTGGGATCTAATGGAATCAATTATTGTCACCTTTTTGATATGAAGGGGAATTCATAACAACCGCTCTAAGTAGGAGATACAGATTCTTGTGCTTACAGATGCGCGAAGTAACTTTTCATGGTTCTTCTTGGGTATAAATTCCTTTGCTATCGATGGCCTAACTGGTCGGTGATAAGTCCCTATCATGGTTGTAGTCCTCCTTGTACTTAGGCCTTTGCAAGTCAAGATCATTTACCTACAGACAGTACGCTTATTGAGTACTTGGAACCCTTGAATTGTTACTAAGTATTTAATTGGAAACAAACTCCAATTATTTAAAAATCCACGTTTTTCATCTTTTAGCTTTCTTGAGTCACTGAAACATCTTTTGCGTTATAAAAACAATTGATTAAAATTTTGCGTACATTTCTTTGTTAAAAGGTTTGCAGACATCGGAGAGATACGAACACAATATTACACTTTAAAACTTTTTGGAAATTTACTGCGATGACTGTACTCTGCTGGTGTTTTCAAAAAAATTTTATTGTAAAATATATTTTTTAAACATACAGCTTCCATAATCTTCTAGGCTTAAAAAGACAAGAAATCAATTATTTTTAGTATAAATTTAACAATATAAAAAATATTTATATACTTTAATCACTCGAAACAACCAAGAAAATTTGCAAAAATTAAAGAAACATGATCCCCCTAGAGCTGATAAATAAATCTGGTTAATTGCATAATAATATTTGTAAAAAAACGACAAATCAATTGACCTGCAGAAGTCAAAATTATATTGATAAAACGTTAAAAATCATACATTTCTTTATTTTCTTAACTTGTGGATTGAATGGTTAATAACCTTTTACGAACCATTATCAACAGCTGATAAAAGTGGCTGCTGATTGGTAGGCCCGGGTCTAAGGGTATAAATACTCAAGTTGTGGTAAACAATAGCACAGTCACTTGCTAGGCGTCTCAGGGAGAGATCGCTTAATAACATCGTCTTAAAAGTAATATTTTTCTGAGTCTGAAAAATAACTACTGTTTATATAATAAAAGTCTTTTGAAGACTTAGTGCTTGTCATGCAACGTATTTTTGTAATATTACTGGGCTTGGCCAGCCTGGTGGCTGGTGGTGTTATACTGGATCGAGGTAGAGTGGGTCTTACTGGTCAAGTCGGTTTGGGTTTGCAAACTATGCAGGGTAAGTTGGTTTAAAGAAAATGTGTGTTGAGTATTGAAAGTGAATGTCAATTGAAGGTATACAAGGAGGTGTTGGTGGTATGGGAATTGGTATTGGTTCTGGCACTGGTCAAACCTTGTCGAGAGATGAATTATTGCGTCAGAAATTCATTTTGGATGTTTTACATTTGGTTTATCAGCCTTTGCAGCAGCAGGAGTTATTGCAGTTAGATGATGCTAATACCGTGGCCAATGAGGATCTTTATATGCGTGTAAGCTTAGGTTTAAACATATAGCAAGGATCCTTAAGTAATTCACTTTAATTATTTAGCCTTTAACCCGTGAAATGCTTATGGTTTTGGATATGATACGCAACAATCAAATGCTGGGCAAGCAAACCATTTGTCGGATCGCAAATGATTCACATATGCAGCAAATGTTGGGTCTCTATAGACTTTTGGTAAATGCCCGTGATTTCCAGACTTTCCAACGTTTGGTAGTCTATGCCCGCCAAAACGTTAATACCGAAATGTTTGTCAATTCCTTGATTTTGGCTTTGGGAGAACGCAACGATACCCAGATGTTGATTGTGCCTGCTTTGTATGAAGTTTTGGCTGAAATTTACCAACAAGATCAGGTTATTAATCAAGTTATTGATCAAGTACATCAAATGGAATCGGGATCTTCTTCAGTTAGACCTCAATTGATGGATGTTATTGGTATGGGCCATCAAAATCGTTTCTTGGCCGATCAGCAACAGCAACAGGGTGGTCTCTTGGGTGTCTTGAATCGATCTCAATTGTGGATGCCATGGCGTGAATTCCATCGTCAATTAGCTTGGCGCAAAATGATGCTTGGCGGTAGAGGTCCCGGTATGATGGGTAGTAATGTAGTGCAACAACAGGGTCAAATTCAACAGGATAAATTGGAAATTCCTCTAGCTGGTAGTGGCTTATTGAGCCAGGATATAGGTCTTAAAGCTTATGTGAATATCCTTATCGATGAACTGATAGTAAATCAAGATAATGTAAGAAACTCCCAACACCAGCAACCTATTGGAATAGGTGGCAATTTGCAAGGACAAAGAGGACAAATAAATCGTGCTGGATATAATGATAATATGCATAGTAGTGCAGGCATTTCAGGCGGAAGAGGACAATCTCATAGCTTCGGTGGATTTGGAAACTATCAACAAGGCGGTGATAATGTTATGGGAGGATTTGGAAAACATGGTGGCGATAATGATGACAATGATTACCAACAAAGAGGTTTTCTCAGTGGCAGACGCGAAAATACTTTAGGAGGAGGTCGAACAAATACTTTAGGTGGTTTGGGAAGAAATCGAGGTGATAACGATTACTACCAACAAGGTGGTATTCAAAGTGGCAGACATGGTAATACTTTGGAAGGAGGTGTCAATACTGATCGTCTCTTATTTGTAGGCCGTCGTCAGCGTGGTAATGATGTGGATGTAAACGATGATCTTAATCGCAATAATATGGGAAGACGTAGAATTGACCTCGATACGGATGAACTTCAAGGTAATGGCGGCAGAAGACTTGGTGGTTTGGATATTGACTATGAACATGCTATGGATAGAAATCGTGTTATGGCGGGAGGAAGACGTCAAACACAAACTCAAAACAAAAATATTTATGATAACGACGACTTGCAAATGGGAGGCGGAAGAAGATATTTCGGAAACATGCAACGCAATCAAGGACAAAACGCAGGCAGCAATTTGCAGGAAAGAGAAAATGGCATTAACACTGTCAGTGCCAATGATGCTCGTCTATTGTTTGTAGGCAGACGTCGTAAAGATCCCAATAATGTACAAACTATCAGTGGGGGTAATATTCATGACGATGATGATGACGATAGAATCTCTGGAGGACGTCGTGTTTCCAAGGAAGACAAAAATGAAGAACGCCAAAACAAGAACAAATACCATTATAAAGATGATGACGAAGACTCCCAATACGATAGGAGACGAGAGAACAGCGAACGTTATATTAATGTCAATAGAAGAGGTATGTTCTTGGGCCAAAACCCAAATGATGATTACAATGATTTGCCCTGGAATAGGCAACAAGGTCGGTATGGCTTGAATGTTAACGGTCGTAATAATTGGCGTCAACAGCAAATTATTGATGATGATGTCTATGGCAATTTGTACGGTAAACAAGGTCAAGGTTTAGGCATGGGTGTGGGTCGTGGTCGTAGTGATTTTCTTAATATTGTCAATCGTGGTCAAAGACAACCATTTGATAATGAACAGGATTTAATGTGGAATCAAGGCGGTAGCTTAGATATGCATTTACCCACCACCAGCATTGATGATGAACGTTTATTACATGTTAATCGCCATAAACTTAGCCAAGTCGAAGAGGGACGTCGTGTTAGCAACGCACAACAAGATCTAGATGATGATGATGAAGAATATATGTACCAAACATATGGACAAGGACGCAACAGCCAGGGAAATGTACGTGGTCAACAGCAAACAAATTATCAGCCCAACAGCTATGATGTGAACAGTCGTGGTAACCAGGGCAGCAATAGCAATCGTGGACAAAATCGTGAAACCACTGGACGCCGCTACAGGCGCAGTCTTATCAATCAACAGCAAAATATGGACAATGCTGAGGCGGTTAGTGGAAAGCTATTGTTGTATACCATACAACAATTAGTAGCACGTCTCAATGTAGAACGTATCGCCTTGGGACAACCACAATTGGTAGATGATTCTCAAAGTAACATGGGACAACAAGGTCTCCTTAACCACAATATGGGAGGACACTTAAACATTGGCTCCAACGATATGCGTGGTGTTGATGTACATACCGTGCAAAAAATTCAAGAAATTCTCCAGCGTATTGATCAAGTTTTGGAACAAAGAATTGGTGACATCTCCGTCATGAGCTATAATCAAAAAGTCAATGAAATTGGTCTCTTGCTAGCAGGTCAAATTGAAGAAATTGGTTTGGTACAACTCTTGGGCGAGATTCTGCAACAAGGCAGCGTACAGCAACAACACCGTAAAGGACAAGTAGCTAATATTTTGGAAAATCAAGCAGCTCAAACCCTCTTAGCCGGCATAGTGAAAGTCATCGACAACAAGGTACAACAGGTGTATAGAACCCGTAAGGAGTTTATTAATACTTTAGAAGGTGTTACCATTCATGATGTAGATGTTGATCAATTGCAAACCTATTTGGAATATGCTGAAGTTGATCTAAGCAATTTGCTTAAGAACAATATGGATCAAACGAAAGAAGTTGTAGGTCGCGTGCCTCGTCTTAACCACAAAAACTTTAAAATTGAAGTAGATGTTACTTCCGATCGCCAACAGCAGGTGGTGGTGCGCAATTTATTGGTGCCCAAAGTAGATGGTTTAGGAAACAAAATTCCCCTACAAGAAAGACGTCAAAATGTCATTGTCTTAGACATAACTACTGCTCAATTAAATCCCGGCCACAATGTCTTGAAACTTCGTTCGAATGATGTAACCTTGACTGCCCGTGATACTACACCTCTTACCCAGATTTACCAACATGTTATGCAAGCCTTAAATGATAACATCCAGTTGCCACGCAATCTTTTGGTGGGTCAAACCAATCGGTTGCCTCATCGTTTGTTATTGCCACGTGGTCGTACTAATGGTTTACCCATGCAATTGATTACTGTCATCACTCGTGTTCAACAACAATCTGCTGGACTCCGTAATCAAGGTTCTTCTTCTGCTTTAGATATTTTACTACTCGATCATTTGCCTTTGAATTATCCTCTGCACTGTGATATCACCGATCTTGATGGTGTAGTAAACATGCCTAATCTTATGGTCAAGGATGTTAAAATCTATCATGATGATAATATTCAAACGCATATCTACTAAAAGAATAACTGAATGAATGATAACGATTGTAAATGAAAGCCGATTGTAACGATGATATGACTAATGTGACTGTAATTTTGGATTATGATTAATTTTCTATAATATATAATTTCTTTAATTTTAAGAAAAATTTCTTTTTGCAATAAATGCTATAAAAAAGCATAAATCTATTTGGGTTCCTCAATTTGGACTTGTGTATTCGGAATTTTAGTGAAAATTCATATTTATTGTGAAATTTCGGGTTTCAAGTGAAATTTCTTATTTCTACTAAACTACTTAAAGATGATAAATTTGAGGTCAAAGGTCACTTTGAAAGTGTATAAAGAAAGTTTAAAGTTCAGGTTAACCCAATGTTTTTAGATCAGTCTGGAATATAATTTCCGGGACAGATAGGAATTTGGGGATAAAAGACATATATGAATGTGTTGTTTAAGTAAAGAATTTTGGTTGGTTATTTAGGGGTCAAAGGTTATGTTAATCAAATCTGTTTCGAATTAATAAGTTTTCTGTATAGAAAGTGTCTTCTTGGGGAAGACAGTTTTCTGTATAGAAAAGTGTCTTCTTGGGGAAGACAGTTTTCTGTATAGAAAAGTGTCTTCTTGGGGAAGACAGTTTTCTGTATAGAAAAGTGTCTTCTTGGGGAAGACAGTTTTCTGTATAGAAAAGTGTCTTCTTGGGGAAGACAGTTTTCTGTATAGAAAAGTGTCTTCTTGTGGAAGACAGTAGTCCCTATATCAGTCTGTAGAGTATTTCATCAGTTCTTATGTACTTCCCTGCTTTCTGTCTTAAAATAGTTTTGTTTTTTTCCAAACAATAATATTTTCTAGGAAAACCTCAAATAACTAAATAAATCTATTGTGTCAGTTTGTCATATAACAAATTATAACAAATATAACTCACACTTCTGTTTCCCCTCACTTAACTATTAACCAAAACCCTTGTATATGTATAGGTTTTTGTATATTATATCCTTTTTAATCCTTCCTTAAAGAATTTTAAACTATTTAACACATACTCTCCCCTCTCTTGTTTACACATGCAAGTGTGTGGATAAAATTATGTACGTATGTGTGTATATGTTTGTATTCTATTCAAATTTAAACATTAACATACAAGTCTTTGTATTCTCAGAAAAGCTGTGATTTGTTTTTTTTTTTTCTATTTTACACAATTCCTGTTTTATATATTTTTAAAAAAATTCTATAAGAATACAATTGTGAAAATAAACAAATGAATCAAAGGAAATAAAATTCACACCCACATTATTACATTACAATACTATTTAGCATGTGAGTGTGTGTGTCTGTGTGGTACAAGTGAAGGGGGTTGTTACTTCCGGTTTCTAAAGAAGAAAAAAAATCAAATTGTAACAATTCCATTTTTATCCTTTTTTTCTTCCTTGAGTATAATGACAAGTATTGGAGATTTTATTATTCTTATTTGATGCTTTTCTTTTGATAACAAATATAAAAAAAGAAGATTTAACTTTATGCTCAACTTGTTAGCTCAATAACACAATAACTCCCTTTCCCTCTCTGTTTAAAAGAAGAAAAAAAACTCGTTTTTGTTATTATTAACAAATATTGTTGGTTTTTTATTGTTGTTATTATTATCCTTGGCACGTTTTGCAAACGCCTGTAGTACAGATTTGATTGAATTTTCTTATACCGAATTTTCTTCTGAAGTTTTTCTTAAAAATAAAGAAAACTTTTTCTGTTTTCTTCATGTAAAACGTTTAGTATTACAATTAACTGTTAAAACTTCTAAATAAAACAATTTTATTTTTATTTAAACTAGTAATTATTTCTTCTCTCCTTTACTTTGTTATCTTTAAAATTTATTAAATATTTTCTAACTTTTGCTCTTCACAACTTATTAACAACATAATTAAGCTCGACGTAAGCTTGTTATAAAAAAAATATTTAAAACTATTCTTAACCCTTGTTATCTCTTAAAAAAGAGATAACAACTTTTTCTTGTATTTAACAAAACTTTTTCAACGATTTTCTTTTTCCTTTTCTCAATCCTTTTTGCTAATTTGCTGCTCTCTTTTTTGTCCTCTTAAATAATCAAAGTTTTACGCTAATTTATAACGCTGAAAAGTGCTTGCAAAATGAACTCTTTTTACACAAAATTTTATACAACAGCAGCCTTAAAAGCAAAACTATTTTAAACATATTCTTTAGTGGTTGTTTTCGTGGAGTATTAGACAAGTAAACGGAAATACTAAAACTTAAGTAAACAGCGTTTTAACTTCCGTCTCCGCACAACAAAAGTATTCATATAACTGTAACTGCAAACGTAGAGAAAATACCAGAAAACTTGTACAATGGAAAATTTTGTTAACAAAATACATTTTTCTATATCGAAACTAGGGTTCTATAGTTGAAACAAAAAGTCGACTTTTCGACTTTTTGCATTTTATGAAATGTCGATTTTTTTTTCGACTTTTTCCGACCTTTCGACTTTTTGACTATTTTCGACTTCTTTCGACTTTTTTCCGACTATTTTTTTTACTTTTTTGGAGTTTTTCCGACTATTTCAGAGTTTTTTACTTTTTTTCCACTTTTTTAAAATTTTCGACTATTTTTGACTTGTTTCTACAATTTTCCAGTTTTCGACTTTTTACTACTTTTCGATTTTTTTCGACTTTTATTAACAAAGTCTCTTTTAACAGACGATAGTCGAGTTATCGACTTTTTTTGGAACAAAATAGACGACTTCGACTTTTCGACTTTTCGACTTTTTTCGACAAAAAGTCGATTGTCGATTATTCGAAAGTAGATTTATAGAACCCTAATTGAAACTGTCTTTAAGAGAAACATTTCTATAAAAAAACTGTTTAAAGAAGACACTCTTCTATGAAAACAAACGAAGAAAATTGTCTCCAGAAAACACTTTTCTATAAGAAACCCGTCTTCAGAAGATATTTTTCTATAAGAAAACTGTCTCCAGCTGATTCTTTTATATATAGAAAAGTGTCTTCTTGGGGAAGACAGTTTTCATACAGAATAGTATCTTCTTGGAGAAGACAGTTTTCATACAGAAAAGTGTCTTCTTGGGGACGACAGTTTTCATACAGAAAAGTGTCTTCTTGGGGACTTTTATTACCAAAGTCAACTTTTCGACTTTTTTTCATAGACGATAGTCGAGTTATCGACTTTTTTGAAACAAAGTAGTCGACTTCGACTTTTTCGACAAAAAGTCGATTTATAGAACCCTAATTAAAACTGTCTTTAAGAGAAACTTTTCTTTAAGAAACTGTTTAAAGAAGACACTCTTCTATGAAAAATCGAAGAAAATTGTCTCCAGAAAACACTTTTCTATAAGAAACCCGTCTATAAGAAAACTGTCTTCAGCTGATTCTTTTGTATAAAAAAACTATCTTGGGGAAGACAGTTTTATACAGAAAAGTGCCGTCTTAAGGAAGACAGTTTCATACAGAAAAGTGTCTTCTTAAGGAAGACAGTTTTCATATAGAAAAGTGTCTTCTTAAGGAAGACAGTTTTCATATAGAAAAGTGTCTTCTTAAGGAAGACAGTTTTCATATAGAAAAGTGTCATAATTTTTGTTATCTCTACCCATAGTGCTCTTGATTTGTCTTTTAAAATGCAAAACTTTTGCACCGCAAATCTTTAAACTTTTGCGTGTACTTTTTTTGTTCCTCGTAACACAAATAAAAATACTTCAACAACTTGAAACTTTTAGCTGAAGTTTATATCTCTTCTAGAAAAAAAGAAATAATTTTGCTTTTTTTTACCAAAAAAGGATAAAACTTATAAAAAAATAAGAAAACTTGAAAATAGATATTATCTAAAAGTAATTATTATTACAAACATTTAATTATGCTCAAACATATAGTGAATACTAGCAACCATTTAATGATTTTTAATAAGTCTATAATTAAACTCAACCAACCATCCTGAAAGAAAGTATTAAATAGTTATTAAAAAAGTTTTATTTATTTTTCTCCTCTATTTTTTTTTGTTAATAAAATTCCTTATTAAGGTGTGTGTGTAGTATTTATTGTATATTGCATTTTTCCTTAATAATAATTATAATGCCTTTGCTGCTTTCTTGTGTCAATATAACGGCCTGATGATACAATAAGAACGATTATAATAACAAAATGAAAAATCTCATTTAAATCTCAGACAAAAACTCATTATGTTCGATGAAAATGAAACTGTATATAGAGAATAATGGCGAAAGAAAAACAAGGAGGAGATAGATATATATATATATTTACAGCAAAACCTCACAGGTATGCTAGAGATGATCGAAAAAGTACTTTTCTTTTTTTTGGACCTAAATGAAGAATTTTGTATGGGCCGCAATGTATTACGAAAAAAAATTATACGTTTATTAATTTTGGTGATATTTCCATTAGAAAAATTTTGGTACTTTTTTCTAGACCAACTTGAGTTGTTAGTGTCTATAATCCAACTGTTGATTAGAGTTTTTACTGAGATTCTCTAAATCAGCAGTTTTTTTTTTAATAATTTATCATGAAATTTTCTCCATAAAATTTTGGTACTTTTTCATAAAGTTGTTTAAAATTATTGTACTTAACTGAATGCTTTTAAATACCATATGAAAGTTGTAAATGATAGACTTTGGTATGGGCCCCAAGGTATTAAAAAATATTTTAAAATAAAAGCACAACTTTCGCTGATATTTATAATGTGAAAATTCTGGTACTTTTTTCAAAAATAGTACTTTAATGTTTAAAATGAAAAAACGTCGCCTTATCATCTTTAAAACCTAAAAAGAACTTAAACGAGAGTATGACCTATAAGACCTCAAGTTATGACAACTATTTTAGAACTTTGTATATTTCTTTTAAGATTTTTGTTAATTTAGTACGTTTTTTAAGGAATTTAGTACTTATTTTGTTTAAATCCCTATTCCTTCAATATATCTATATATTTTTAAGGATGTAACAATATCACTATGTGGTTGTATAAATATGTGAGTGTTTATGATACAAGTTGTAAGCCATTTTGTCATTTAACAGGGAATAAAAGTAAAAATGAAATTTCCAGTTAATGGTAAAATGCTTCTCTATAAAACATATTAAAATGCCCACAAGCTAAAATGTCTGACATGAGATTTTTGTTGTTGTTGTTGTTGTTCATGAACAACACGATATCTACAGTCAAACAACATGATGACAACAACAAAACCGACATGCAGTGGCAAATTGTTGGTTAAAATAAAATAAACACTTAAAGAAATTTTAGTATTAAAATGAAAATTCCTAAAATTTTAAACAAATTCATTCTAAAAGATTTTTTTCTTTAATTTTATCTTAATCATAAGAAAATTTCATTTCAGCCTTTACATTTTCCAGAAAACTTTACATTTTTCTCTGTGTACTTTAATCTGTGTCCGTGTTTTTGCTACCATATTTTTTCTATCATTCTTGTTTGTTGCAACACTCATTCATCCATATAGAGAGCGAGAGAATGAATAGGGGAAACGATAGTATGATTATATTTCCATTTTAAAATGTTTACGGCCAATTAAATAATGAATTGACAAGTCTGACAATGGGTGGTGGCGTTATATACTTAAATTTCTGTTTTTTCCTTCTTCTATCACATTTGTTGTGTGTAAAAACAAGAAGAATATTTTTATTGAAAATAATATATTTAAAATTTTTATATAGAAGAATGTCTTTTCCTTAATTGTCTTCTCTTTAAATGTCTTTTCATTAGTTCCTAAGGAACAAAGTTTTCACATAGCGAAGTGTCTTCTAAAGCGTGACAGTTTTTATAAAGAAAAGTGTTTACCTAAGGAAATGTCTTCTTGGGAAAGATAGTTTTTATATTGAAAACTGTCTTCCCGAAGAATACAGTTGTCTCCAAGTGTCTTCTTGGAGATAACAGTTTTCTGTATAGAAAAGTGTCTTCTTGGGGAAGACAGTTTTCTGTATATAAAAAAGTGTCGTCTTGGGGAAGACAGTTTTCTGTATAGAAAAGTGTCTTCTTGGGGAAGACAGTTTTCTGTATAGAAAAGTGTCTTCTTGGGGAAGACAGTTTTCTGTATAGAAAAGTGTCTTCTTGGGGAAGACAGTTTTCTGTATAGAAAAGTGTCTTCTTGGGGAAGACAGTTTTCTGTATAGAAAAGTGTCTTCTTGGGGAAGACAGTTTTCTGTATAGAAAAGTGTCTTCTTGGGGAAGACAGTTTTCTGTATAGAAAAGTGTCTTCTTGGGGAAGACAGTTTTCTGTATAGAAAAGTGTCTTCTTGGGGAAGACAGTTTTCTGTATAGAAAAGTTTCTTCTTGGGGAAGAAATTTTTCATATATTTAACAATTTATCTTTTAGTTGTTATTTAAATATTCTTTATATCTGTCTTCTTCAAATTGCATTTAAATTAATCGCTTTTTATATGTTCAATCTGTTTTCATATGTTTTTTTTGTGTGTGAATTTTTCTATAGATTGTTATAGAATATTAGTTTATCTGTTTTGGTATTTATATTTTAAAAATGATAAAATAATCAAATTGCTATTTTAGTTTTTCCATCAACATCATATAGATTAGAAATTGCATTTTCATTTTTATACTTTTTGCGTTATTAATTTTGAAATTGAACAATTTTGCAGTTATAAAGTAATTTTTGATAGAAAAAATGCATTAATATGTTTTATGGGAACAGGGTAAAGGATTATTAAGAGTAATATGTAAAGTTTTCTATAACAAAATATACATTTAAAGAAGACATTGACTTCTGAAGATGTATGTCTGTAATAGAATCTATCTCTAAAACTTAATTTTCTTAAAGGAGGAAGCTGTCCCAAGAAGGTTACTTTGAAAAACTTTCTTTAGAAGATCATCGACTTGCCACTGTTATATTATTATAAAGAAGTTACTTTTTTCTTATAGAAAAGTGACTTCTGGAGGTATTGTTCTTTCTTAGAGAAAATTGTCTTCTTAAGTCGCTTTAAAGAAAATTATATGAAAAATATTTTCTTAAAGAAACAATTTTTGGGACAAAAATTTCTTTATAGAATTGTGGGACAAAAATTTCTTTATAGAATTTTTTATTTAAGACAATTTTTTTTTTCAAGAAACAAAATTTTTCCAAAAAATATATATTGGGACAAAAATTTGCAATGGATATTTAGATTATTTTTTTTGTAAATTATTTGGGACAAAATTTTTTTTAGGAAATTTAATTTGGGACAAGAGTTTTTAAAGGAAAATAATTTGAAGAATTTTTTCATTTAAAACTATTTTATAAAGAAAACTAATTTGGGACAAAAATTCTTTATAGAAAATAATTAATACACTTTTTTATAAAAATAAATTGAGACAAAATTGCTTGAAACTATTTTTTTAAGAAAATCAATTTGGGACAATAATAGAATTTACAATTTAAACAAAAATTTGGGACAAAATTTCTTTTTAAAAAATTATACTTCTTTTTAAAAAATTTTGGACAATTATTAAATATTTTGAGACAAATCGAATATTAACTTTATACAAAAATAGAAATTGAATTTTGGGACAAAATATTTTTATAAAAATAATTATTTTGAAAATTTTTTTTCCATAAAATATTATTTTGGGACAAATTTTCTCAAAGAAAATTCATTTTAAGAACAAATTATTTGAAACAATTTAAAAAAAAATATTGGGACAAAATTTCTTTTTAAAAATTATTGAGACTTTTTTTAAGAAAATTAATTTGCGACATAATTTCTTTCAAAAAAATAATTTGGAACAAATTGAAAATGGAAATACAATTTTGGGACAACATTTATTTCAAACATAATAATTTGAATGAAAATTTATTTGAAATGGAAATACAATTTTGACACAAAATTTATTTCAAACATAATTATTCGAATGAAAATTAATTTGGGAAAAAATTTTTGGGACAAAATTTTTTTATAAAAAAATGTTTTTTTTAGGAAAATAATTTGGGACATAATTAGAAAAAGGGACAAATTGAAAATAAATTTGAGACAAAAATAGAAATTACATTTTGGGACAAAATTTATATTTTTGGACAAATTTTCCAATAAAATATATTTTCGATAAAATTTCTTTACAAAAATTAATTCTAGAACTTTTATTTCAAATAAAATAAATTTGGGACAAATTTTTTTTAAAAAGAATATAAATTTGAGACAATTGTGACAATTTTTTTTTTCAAATAAAGCAAATTTTGTTGTAAATTTTCTTTAAAAAATAAAAGTTTTATACAACATTTGTTAATTAAAATTGATTTGGGACAAAATTTCTTTATAGAAAATAATTTTTTAAAAAAATTTTTACGAAAATTTGTGATAAATAATTTGTTACAAATTTTCATAATTTCTTAAAAAAAAACCCTGTAAGCCTCTTTAGTATTTTATTTGTTTATTATACTTCATTATCTTTTGACTTAAACAATTTTAAATCCCTCCCCTTGAAAATGAATTCTAAAAAATCTCACTGATTGCTATTGTTGTTGATATTGTCCTTTGTTAATATTTTTTTTTAATTTAAAACCACACAAATACTTTTTCTCCTCACACTCACACACACACACACACACACACACACACACCTCTCGCGGTCATTAAATGTGATTAAGTTGCATAAATTATATAGAAAATCTGAATTTTATTGCCTTTTGCACGACTTGCTGTGTGTCAGCAAATTATGAATTTATATTTTGAATAAACGCTAAATTATGACATCAAAACCCCCAAAAAACAACAACAACTACTACAATAAAAAAGAATCCTAAATAATAGCGAAAAAAATCCTCTCAGGACAAAAAAAAACCAAACAAATAATAAAAACCGTGAAAAAATTATCGACAATTGTTTGTTTTGAATTGAATTTTTGAATACAATTCTAATGCATAACAACAAATTTACAACAATAAACAAATACATTTTTTTGTCATGTTCCACCGGCGCCACACGCAATTCTAATGCAATTTAAAAACATGAACTGTTCTTATTTTTCTTATTTTAGTTGTTGTTGCTGCTGTTTGCAACCAATTCACTGCAATTGAATTTTTAACAAAAACGCATTTTTTTCCGCGTTATTGTTGCCTTCATCATCATCTATTAAGCAGTCATTGTTTAGTTTGGTTAGTATGGGTATAACCAGTTATATTAAAATGTCCTTTACCACCACCAACTCTCACTCTCTCTCTCTCTCTTATTTCCTTTTTACAGCAGCAATAAATTTATTTATTTTTTTGTTCTTATGTACTTGTTTTTATGCAATTTAGTTATAGTCCTTTATGTTCTTTACAAAAGTCTACAAATTGCAAAAGGAGTTTTATTTACACTTTCGTTTTATTGTATTAGTTTTGTTGTTTTTGTTATACAGCCTTTTTTTCCAAAAGAAGTATTTTATTATTAGCATAAACTCTAATAAAAAGAAAAGCAAATCAGGGGATTTGATTGTAATAAAATAATTGTGACACACGTGTCAATGATTTAAGAAAACAAAGTGTTAAAAACGAGGGTTGATTTTGAATTAGGTAGAACAAAATTTTAAACAAAATTTCTTTACAAAAAAGTGGGGCAAGTTTTCTTCAAAGAGACAAATTTAAGGAATAAAGATAGTTAGTTAGATTGATAGATAGATAGATAGATAGATAGATAGATAGGTAGATAGATAGATAGATAGATAGATAGATAGATAGATAGATAGATAGATAGATAGATAGATAGATAGATAGATAGATAGATAGATAGATAGATAGATAGATAGATAGATAGATAGATAGATAGATAGATAGATAGATAGATAGATAGTTAGTTAGTACCTAGTCAGTTAGTTAGTAAATTAGTTAGTTACTTAGCTAGTTAATTAGTTAGTTATTTATGTGGTTAGTTAGTTAGTTAGTTATTTAGTTAGTTAGTTAGTTAGTTACTTAGTTAGTTAGTTGGTTAGTTAGTTAGTTAGTTTGTTTGTTTGTTAACTACTTAGTTATTTATTTAGTTAGTTACTTTGTTAGTTAGTTTGTTTGTTGTATACATCAAGCTTATTCCTTCTGAGGAAGCTTCATCTCCTGCCATGGATGAAGATATTAGGAGTCCTACCCACCGTGTGTTATGTGTTTCTCAACGTTAATAAGATCCATATATGTGGTGAATAATGTCATTCCTGAGTAATGTAATATCTGGAATGACATTATTCACCACATATATGGATCTTATTAACGTTGAGATTTTCATTCTTTTTGGATGCTAATATTGTGATTTGATTCTTCCGATCCATTAGAGCTATCCTTGTAGCAACATATTCCCATGTTTCCGTTGATATCGATCTTCTATCTGTGATCAATGGCTCACAGTTCCTGATAAGTTATTTTTCCGTATTTAAGCGAGCGCGTCTAGTGTTAAATGTATACATTGATGACGTGTCCTTGGACCCGACTGTGAGTGTAGTCTCGTATCTTTTATACATTCCGAGCTTTAGTTAACGTAGTACATATTACCCCATTTGTAGAACTGAGGTTCATTATGGGTTGAAATTTTTGTATTTCTAGTTAAAATACTGATTTCTGCATTAGTTGGGTTGATATTCCGCCTAACCGAAAGCTATTAGCATTTAGTACATCCTTGGACCTTCTACTAAATAATTTGGATTCTTTATCCCTAAAAGTATTTAGATATCGTCGAAATTTATATTCTTTCAAACATTTTTCTCTAAAAAGAAAATATATTGTTTTTCTTTAAAACTCCACTTAAACATCATTTAACAAAAACTTTTTGTTAAATTTCTTGAAAAATCTTGTTTCTGGTAACGGAAACATGCTGTTAATACAGTTAAGGAATACACATATAAAACATTCTATTTTACTTCACAAGCTGGGGAAAACATTAGGCCGGGTTATGATGAAATTAGTCGTGTACCAAAACCACCACAATTATTATGTTCTACAAGATTTTACAATTCAATTTAGTTGCTAAAGGAAATACATACTTAACTTTTTGCTTCAAGTTACTTTTAAAGAGAAATAGCTAAAAAGTGTGTAAATAGGCTGGCAGGGAAAGACAAAAATAAATGTGTTTTTCTTCGGTTTTTGGGGGAAGGGGGTCGTTGTATGGTTATGGAAGGGAAGTTGGCAAAAACTCATAATACGTTTATATGGATATAAAAACAAATGCTTAATATTGATATAGACAACGGCAATATAACTGAATATAAAAGGAGTGTGAAAATCTTAACTTTCTTAAATAACAATATCGTCGTTGTTGTCTTCATCATCATCGTCATCATCTTGTGTTCTTTCTTTGGCTCATTGTCATTAGAAGAAATGGCAGTAACAATAATAAAAGTACTACTAGAAGTCATACCATTATACCAACCAGAGAGAGAGATAACAACTGTTAAAAATTGTTGGTTTGGGTGGCAGGACGAATGTATTATGTTACCACATTGTCTATGACAATAAACGACAACTGGTAACCGCGTGCGCATCCCAATGTTACACATAATAATACTTTTGGAAACAGTCAGAAACAGCAGCAAAAGAAATGAACAGCTTTTAAATGCAAAAGATATGACGTGTGTTTTTCCCAGATAAGCACACACGATGATGATGACGACGACTACAATAACTACCAAATGCTATTTGTATGAGTTTTTAAATTCATTCACACTCTTCGCTATATATGACTTTTGGTATGTATGAAAGAGAATATAAAGGAATATTTGTTAAAACAAAAACAAAATTGAATTAATCAGAACAGTTAAATAAGGATTTTTACGACAGTTTTTATATAGAAAAGTATCTATTTGGTGAAGACAGTTTTCATATAGAAAAGTGTCTTCCTATGTGTCTTCCTAAGGAAGGCAGTTTTCATACAGAAAAATGTCTTCTTGGGGAAGACACTTTTCATATAGAGGAAGACAGTTTTCATATAGAAAAGTGTTAAAAAAGTGCAGTAATACATTATCTTCTTGCCTTCTGGAGATGATAGTTTTTCCTCGTGAAGAGAAAAAGTGTCTTGGGCAATACAGTTTTCTTCTAAGGAAGATCGTTTTCTGTATGGAAAAGTGTCTTCTTGGGGAAGAAAAGTTTCTTCTTAGGGAAGACAGTTTTCATATAGAAAAGTGTCTTGTTGGGGAAGACAGTTTTCATATAGAAAAGTGTCTTCTTAAGGAAGACAATTTTCATATAGAAAAGTGTCTTCTTAAGAAAGACAGTTTTCATATAGAAAAGTGTCTTCTTAAGGAAGACAGTTTTCATATAGAAAAGTGTCTTCTTAAGGAATACAGTTTTCATATAGAAAAGTGTCTTCTTAAGGAAGACAGTTTTCATATAGAAAAGTGTCTTCTTAAGGAAGAAAAGTGTCTTCTTAAGGAAGACAGTTTTCATATAGAAAATTGTCTTCTTAAGGAAGACAGTTTTCATAAGGAAGTCAGTTTTCATATAGAAAAGTGTCTTCTTAAGGAAGACAGTTTTCATATAGAAAAGTGTCTTCTTAAGGAAGACAGTTTTCATATAGAAAAGTGTCTTCTTAAGGAAGACAGTTTTCATATAGAAAAGTGTCTTCTTAAGGAAGACAGTTTTCATATAGAAAAGTGTCTTCTTAAGGAAGACAGTTTTCATATAGAAAAGTGTCTTCTTAAGGAAGACAGTTTTCATATAGAAAAGTGTCTTCTTAAGGAAGTGACTTCTCGTGGAAGACAGTTTTCATATAGAAAAGTAACTTCTTAAGGAAGACCGTTTTCATACAGAAAAGTGTCTTAAGGAAGACAGTTTTCTTAAAGAAAAGTGTCTTAAGGAAGACAGTGTTCATATAGAAAAGTGTCTTCTTAAGGAAGACAGTTTTCATATAGAAAAGTGTCTTCTTAAGGAAGACAGTTTTCATATAGAAAAGTGTCTTCTTAAGGAAGACAGTTTTCATATAGAAAAGTGTCTTCTTAAGGAAGACAGTTTTCATATAGAAAAGATTTCCTTCCAGTTTTTGTCTTCTTGGGGAGACGTTTTTCTGTATAAAAAAGTGTCTTCTTGGGGAGATAGTTTTTCATTTTTGAAAGGGGTTTGTTGAAGAAGTCTGTTTTCATATAGAAAAGTATCTTCCTGGAAAATACAGTTTTCATAAAGAAAGAATTCACTCCTTTTATTAACTGTATTAAGTTTTTACTTAAATACTTTTTTTTAAATGCCTGCAATTGGGGAGTTGTTGTATTTCTTTTTGCTGGTGTTGAGTGTATCTGTCTGTATACATATTCTTGGCTTTTGTTTTCATCTTAATTGGTTTAAACGGCTTAAACTGATTCATTGACAAATAAAATAGAAACCCCACTGTTTAAAAATATAATTGGCAACTAAGTTAAAAAAGGGGAATGGTTTTGCAGCTTAAGAAGTTCTCAGCATACTACACTTCCTCCTTCCTTCTTTTGCCATTAAGCAAGAAAACTTTCGCTATTAACAGGATTTTCTTTATGATTGTTTTTTCGGTTTTCATAAGAAAACAACCAAAAATTTTATGCAATAAAAGCCAACAATCATCAGCATTGACAATTCTATGACAGTTAATTTTGTGGTTTTTCCCATGGTAAGGGTGGGGGGTTGCTTTCATTTTTTTTATATTTTTTTATTTTAATTGTAAATTGAGTTTGAAAGCGGCCTTATTAACTTTTATTGTATTCCTAAGTTGTTGATTTATCAGTCGCCTTTTTTATGGTATTATCTATTCTTTTTTCATCATGACTTTTTTCTTCTCTCAGTAATTAGGTCCTTTTGTAAATGCTTGATTAATTTTTGGTTAAAATTTGAATAGGCTTTTGAAAATTAACACACTGTTCATTTTTTTTCTACTTATAATCTTTGATTTACTTTTGTAAAGACTTTTGAATTTGTATGTAAAATTATGCTTAACATCGGATAGCTAAAGGACCAAACAGGATTAGAGCTAAATTTAAACAAATTTTTCGGTTTAGTAAATCTAATGATTATGGCCTTTTTAAAGAAAATTTATTGTCTCCTAGAGTCATCGTTTTTTCCTTGTATCTCCCTCCCTCTCTTGCTCCTAAAACAACTAGTTCTTATACATTTGAATACTCTATTTCTTTCGAATTTCTTTTGCTGTTATTGTATTTTATTTCCGTTTTATTATTAAGGCCCCATATTTTCTTTTCTGTTGTTGCTTTTTTACTGTAGTAACTTAACTACACCCAATCATAAGTATAAATGTGTATGAGTTGTGTGTATGTGTGTGTGTATCTTGGTGTTAAAATATCTTTTTATTATATTATTTATTTCTATGTGTTATTACGTTTTTTATTCGTTTAAACAGAAACAAACGGTTCCTTGTTGGTTCTGCACGTTTAACATCCTGCTATCGTACTAATTTCCGTTTCTTTATCTTGGTACAATGGTGCACATTATGAAAATACAAAAGGCCATATACAAACACACCACAATAACTTTAATAAGACTAAGGAAAAAAATAGGAAAATTTATGGTAAAAAGATTGTAATGAACAAAGAAGAAACTAAATAAGACAATAAAAGGTTCTTATAGAATGAAATTTTTCTATAAGCAACCTGTCTTCAGAAGACTTTTTCTATAAGAAGAAACATTTCTTCATGAAAACTACCTTCAAAAGATACTTTGTTATAAGAAAACTGCCTCCAGGAGACATTGTTCAATAATGACGAAACTATGACTGGAATATGACTAGACCATGACTAGGACTAGACTAGGACTAGACTAGGACTAGACTAGGACTAGACTAGGACTAGACTAGGACTAGACTAGGACTAGACTAGGACTAGACTAGGACTAGACTAGGACTAGACTAGGACTAGACTAGGACTAGACTAGGACTAGACTAGGACTAGACTAGGACTAGACTAGGACTAGACTAGGACTAGACTAGGACTAGACTAGGACTAGACTAGGACTAGACTAGGACTAGACTAGGACTAGACTAGGACTAGACTAGGACTAGACTAGGACTAGACTAGGACTAGACTAGGACTAGACTAGGACTAGACTAGGACTAGACTAGGACTAGACTAGGACTAGACTAGGACTAGACTAGGACTAGACTAGGACTAGACTAGGACTAGACTAGGACTAGACTAGGACTAGACTAGGACTAGACTAGGACTAGACTAGGACTAGACTAGGACTAGACTAGGACTAGACTAGGACTAGACTAGGACTAGACTAGGACTAGACTAGGACTAGACTAGGACTAGACTAGGACTAGACTAGGACTAGACTAGGACTAGACTAGGACTAGACTAGGACTAGACTAGGACTAGACTAGGACTAGACTAGACTAGACTAGGACTAGACTAGGACTAGACTAGGACTAGACTAGGACTAGACTAGGACTAGACTAGGACTAGACTAGGACTAGACTAGGACTAGACTAGGACTAGACTAGGACTAGACTAGGACTAGACTAGGACTAGACTAGGACTAGACTAGGACTAGACTAGGACTAGACTAGGACTAGACTAGGACTAGACTAGGACTAGACTAGGACTAGACTAGGACTAGACTAACTAGACTAGGACTAGACTAGGACTAGACTAGGACTAGACTAGGACTAGACTAGGACTAGACTAGGACTAGACTAGGACTAGACTAGGACTAGACTAGGACTAGACTAGGACTAGACTAGGACTAGACTAGGACTAGACTAGGACTAGACTAGGACTAGACTAGGACTAGACTAGGACTAGACTAGGACTAGACTAGGACTAGACTAGGACTAGACTAGGACTAGACTAGGACTAGACTAGGACTAGACTAGGACTAGACTAGGACTAGACTAGGACTAGACTAGACTAGACTAGGACTAGACTAGGACTAGACTAGGACTAGACTAGGACTAGACTAGGACTAGACTAGGACTAGACTAGGACTAGACTAGGACTAGACTAGGACTAGACTAGGACTAGACTAGGACTAGACTAGGACTAGACTAGGACTAGACTAGGACTAGACTAGGACTAGACTAGGACTAGACTAGGACTAGACTAGGACTAGACTAGGACTAGACTAGGACTAGACTAGGACTAGACTAGGACTAGACTAGGACTAGACTAGGACTAGACTAGGACTAGACTAGGACTAGACTAGGACTAGACTAGGACTAGACTAGGACTAGACTAGGACTAGACTAGGACTAGACTAGGACTAGACTAGGACTAGACTAGGACTAGACTAGGACTAGACTGGGACTAGACTGGGACTAGACTAGGACTAGACTACTGTATAAGAAAACTGTATAAAAATACACTTTTCTATAAAAAAAAACTTTTACTTTTGTATAAAAATATCTTATTGTCTTTGACAAAGACTATGACTTGTCTAAAAGGACATTGTTCCCAGAATAAAATTAGAAAATATTATTAAATTAAATAACTTTTTAAAGAATACATTTTTCTATAAAAAAAAACTGTCACTTTTCTATAAAATATCTCCTTTTTAGCCAAATCTTTACATTCTTCCGCTCTAAAAGTATGCAATAAAAACTATGCTAGCAAAACTAGTATAGCCGGAAGCCGCTGATAAACGTGCATGTTGCAGATTTTGTAATTAGGAAAGTTTTCGTCAGTTTGCTAATGCTTACGTATTGTTTAAAAAATAGAAATTTTGTTTGCTTTTCTTTTGTCAAATTATACATTTGAATCTTGCAACAATGACTGAGAGTGAATGACTTGAATCATAGAATGCATCGTTAGCTCAGTTTTGCTAGTGTTTTTCTTTTACTGTTTCTTTTCTGTACTGTTTCCTTTTTAATTATTATTGTGCGAGACATTTTTTCCATTGTCCTCCCCCCCCCCAAAAAAAAAACAAGAAAACAAAAACGAAAAATGTTGTAAAAAAAGGGAACACAAAAATTATTGTTGAAACATGATGTTTGGCTGTATTTTTTGTATCCGATTGCAATTGTGTGGCATTTATGAGATGAATCGCTGCTGTTGTTAAATGAACATAAAATTTTTATGCATGCAAAGCGCATTTCGAACAGTCTAATTGCTTCTTTGTGTCCGACAATTATACGTCAACAGTTTTTTCCTTCTTTCTGCTAAAATTTTTTTTGTTGTTAATTGCTCTTTTGTGTAACAAAAAATATATATTCATACATTCAGTCAGTCACATGTACAATTTACTCCCAACCGAAACATATATTTTCTATATACAAAATGTATTACAATATTTTTTCGCTGGTGTGTGCATCATTTGACTATTTAATTAATTGTGTCCATTGATATGTATCTATTTGTTGGAAAATTACAACAACAAAACTATATAGTTATTATATGCAAGGATGTGGGTAAGCTGCAACCAAAAATGCATTATTTGGTTAGGAGTTTCAAAAATAGTACAATTTGTGTGTGTGTGTTTTTATGAAGTCAGCAAAAATGTTGTTCGTTTGTGTAAATTGTTTGCAGAAACAATAGTTTTATAGTTATTTTTTTTGTAACAACCAACAACCAATATTTAGACATGTTTGTGTATTTAATGTCGGCTTTGTTGATTAAGTGCATTCGATTTCCTGAAATAAACGAGTTTCAAAACTTAACTGATGCCAAATTGATAAATACACTGTAACGAATGATGTTTGTAAAATGTAAAAAATTTTGGTTATGAAGTAAAGTCAAAGTCTAGTCTATAGTCTCTTCATAGTCTATAGTCTAGTCTATAGTCTAGTCTATATAGTCTAGTCTATAGTCTAGTCTATAGTCTAGTCTATAGTTTAGTCTATAGTCTAGTCTATAGTCTAGTCTATTAGTCTAGTCTATAGTCTAGTCTATAGTCTAGTCTATAGTCTAGTCTATAGTCTAGTCTATAGTCTAGTCTATAGTCTAGTCTATAGTCTAGTCTATAGTCTAGTCTATAGTCTAGTCTATAGTCTAGTCTATAGTCTAGTCTATAGTCTAGTCTATAGTCTAGTCTATAGTCTAGTCTATAGTCTAGTCTATAGTCTAGTCTATAGTCTAGTCTATAGTCTAGTCTATAGTCTAGTCTAAGTTCTAGTCTATAGTCTAGTCTATAGTCTAGTCTATAGTCTAGTCTATAGTCTAGTCTATAGTCTAGTCTATAGTCTAGTCTATAGTCTAGTCTATAGTCTAGTCTATAGTCTAGTCTCTATAGTCTAGTCTATAGTCTAGTCTATAGTCTAGTCTATAGTCTAGTCTATAGTCTAGTCTATAGTCTAGTCTATAGTCTAGTCTATAGTCTAGTCTATAGTCTAGTCTATAGTCTAGTCTATAGTCTAGTCTATAGTCCTAGTCTATAGTCTAGTCTATAGTCTAGTCTATAGTCTAGTCTATAGTCTAGTCTATAGTCTAGTCTATAGTCTAGTCTATAGTCTAGTCTATAGTCTAGTCTATAGTCTAGTCTATAGTCTAGTCTATAGTCTAGTCTATAGTCTAGTCTATAGTCTAGTCTATAGTCTAGTCTATAGTCTAGTCTATAGTCTAGTCTATAGTCTAGTCTATAGTCTAGTCTATAGTCTAGTCTATAGTCTAGTCTATAGTCTAGTCTATAGTCTAGTCTATAGTCTAGTCTATAGTCTAGTCTATAGTCTAGTCTATAGTCTAGTCTATAGTCTAGTCTATAGTCTAGTCTATAGTCTAGTCTATAGTCTAGTCTATAGTCTAGTCTATAGTCTAGTCTATAGTCTAGTCTATAGTCTAGTCTATAGTCTAGTCTATAGTCTAGTCTATAGTCTATATAGTCTAGTCTATAGTCTAGTCTATAGTCTAGTCTATAGTCTAGTCTATAGTCTAGTCTATAGTCTAGTCTATAGTCTAGTCTATAGTCTAGTCTATAGTCTAGTCTATAGTCTAGTCTATAGTCTAGTCTATAGTCTAGTCTATAGTCTAGTCTATAGTCTAGTCTATAGTCTAGTCTATAGTCTAGTCTATAGTCTAGTCTATAGTCTAGTCTATAGTCTAGTCTATAGTCTAGTCTATAGTCTAGTCTATAGTCTAGTCTATAGTCTAGTCTATAGTCTAGTCTATAGTCTAGTCTATAGTCTAGTCTATAGTCTAGTCTATAGTCTAGTCTATAGTCTAGTCTATAGTCTAGTCTATAGTCTAGTCTATAGTCTAGTCTATAGTCTAGTCTATAGTCTTGTCTATAGTCTAGTCTATAGTCTAGTCTATAGTCTAGTCTATAGTCTAGTCTATAGTCTTGTCTATAGTCTAGTCTATAGTCTTGTCTATAGCCTAGTCTATAGTCTAGTCTATAGTCTAGTATATAGTCTAGTCTATAGTCTAGTCTATAGTCTAGTCTATAGTCTAGTCTATAGTCTAGTCTATAGTCCAGTCTGTAGACTTTGGTGTTTAGTTTTTTATATAGTTGGTCCGCTCTATAATTTATAGGATCTAGTCTGTTTCTTTTAGTGTCTCTCACTTTAAGTGTTATTTTCTATTACTTCTCTGCAATTCTTGTTCCATATTTCAAAACATTATATTAAATATTGATTTATATTCGATTTGAGCATTGTGTCCCTTTTGTAAGAGTTTTATTATTAAAGTGATTCTTTTTTTATTGTTTAACAAATACTTTAAATCCATACCACCACTTTTGCACAAACAAAAAGTAATATTCAATAAAAAGTCAAATTGTCACAAAAAAAGAAACAGAGAAATAAGAAAGAAACCACACAAAAATAATAATAACATAAAAACTCTCACACACATACACAATCCAAAATAATATTTATTTCTTTTTATCAAAACGGATGTAAGTGTGCACAGTGAAGATGTTGGTATTTGGGTGGGAGTGAATGAAAGTAGTGTAGTGGAGGGGGGGAGCAGTATGCCTCGGCTATAAATGAGCAGTATGAACTTTGCTACTGTATAAATACCAATATCAAATAGTTAAATAAATAAAAAAAGAAATAAAAAAATAATAATAGTAAAAGAAGGCAACAAACAAAGTTAAGAAAAAAACAACACAACAAATATAGAGCCATGGGACAAGGACATATACACCCTGAGGACATGTTAACACTGGCAAAGTAATAGAGTTTTAATAGAGCAAAAATAAAGCTGTTTTTTTGGGTAATTGTAACAATCTTGCTTTACTTTGCTAAACAACATGATAACTTCTTTTTAGAATTACGCAGCTAGTGTAAACATCTTTAAAAAGTTACTTTTTATTTAAAAACTTATTTTTTTGTCAACAAGTATGTATCATCATCATGATTTTAAAATGAATCCTACTTCATTAGAAACATTTTAATATTTCAATATCTGCAGCATCTTGTGGCAGACAACAGCACCGGAAACATAAACAGATCCATGGTCACGGTTGTGGTCTTTGTTATCATTATATTTCTTTAACATTTAAATGTTTTGCCACAGAAGCCCCTCGCCAAGAAACCCAAATTAATAAAACAAGATAAAACAACATCAATTGACTTTGTCTCACCTCTGCGGTCCACACTCATCATCCTACCACCCCACTTTCGTATTTTATGTCTCACCCTTGTCCAATTGTTTTGTAAATAATCGTTTACATCTTTATTTTGTGTGTAAATATTTTTGTAACATTTCACACTTCTTCAAATCTATTGTTGTTTTTGAAACCAGAAAAAAAAAATTAAGACGACAGCAAACAATTCGAAAATTCATATTGTCTGTAGGTTTGTTCCCTGTACGTGATAGATGGGAGAGAGAGAGAGAGGGTGGTTTTATTGGCTGGAGTGAGTTTGTATGATTATTTATATTTGTTCTTGTTGTGGTAAGGGAATTTGTGATTGTCGAGTAGAGTGTCCCAAAAGCAAATTATGAAAGAATTAAAAAGTCCTTACAAATTGATTTGAAAAGTTAAAAGGATCATATTTTGGAATATTGGTAGGTTTCGATATCTACCATAGATTAGAGGATAAACTGTACTATATTATAGAGTATAGTCCGGACAATAGTTTGTACTATAGTCCGGAATATAGTTTAGAGTACAGTCTGATCTATAGTTTGGACTATCGACTAGAAAATAGTCTAAACTTTAGTATGAACTATAGTCTAGACTTCGTCAGGACTATAGTCTAGACTTAGTCAGGACTATAGACCAGACTTAGTCTGATATAGTAGTCTGAACTATACACTAGACTATTTTCTGGACTATATACAAGCTATAGTCAGAACTAACTACTAGATTAATGTCTGGACTATAGACTGGGCTAAAGTCTGATCTATAAACTATACCATAGTCTGAAATATAGGGTAGATTTCTAGATTGTAGCCTGGACTGTAGACTATAGTCTGAGCTATAAACTAAACTCTAGTCTGAGCTGTAGACTACATTATAGTATGGACAAAACTAGGCTATAGTCTGAACTATAGACTAGGCTATAGTCTGGACTATAGACTAGGCTATAGTCTGGACTATAGACTAGGCTATAGTCTGGACTATAGACTAGGTTATAGCTCCATCTATAGCTCCAGACTATAGCCTAGGCTATGGACTATAAACTAGACTATAATCTGCACTATAGACTGAATTGTAGTTAGGACTATATAGTAGTCTAAACTGAAAGAGTGGACTAGACTATAATCTGCTCTATAGGCTGGATTATAGTTTGGACTATATAGTCTAAACTAAAAGAGTGAACTACAGTCTGGACTATAGACCAGATCCTATCCTGAACTAAAGTTTATATTATCGACTATAATCTGGCCATAGGTTACACTAAGGGCTGGACTGTAAACATAACTATAGTCTGGACTCTAAAATTGACTGTTGATAATTGACTAACGAGTAGACTAGCAAGATGTCTGAACTATTCTAGACTATATCGTCGAGAAAAGTCTGGTTTATAGACTCAACTACAGTCTGGTTAATAGTCATATACTAGACTATATTCTAAACCAAGGAATAGGTACAAGTCTGAACTAAAGACTACTCAAAGTCAGATCTGAAAATAACTTTTGAAAACTCTAGAAAACCCTCAAAAAAAAAACACAATCAAACTTAAAATGACCTTGCACCATAATACAGACACCCAAACTGGAAAGATTGAGAAAAAAACCGGAAACTATGGTGTGAGAGGAGGTGATTGAACACAAAACAGCAAAATGAAAAGGTTACAGTGCGTACAAGAACAAATATGAATACAAAATATTAAAAAAAAGAAAAACTATTAGCATGACTGTGAATGCTTCTTATCAGTTTTTTTGTCTATTTTTTTTGGGTTTTTTCTTGCTGTTGGCAATTTTGTTTGTGGCAGCTGGCTGGTGCTGTTCACTTGCGTACAAAATACTTATGCAATATTATTTTATAGCATTTAAATGGACTATACAACAGTAACAGAAGTAGATGAAGAACAAATAGTGAAAAATACAATTGCTATTTATTTCCTTTTATATTTCTATCAAAAATAGCTTTTTAAATTTATTAAGAGTTTATTGTTATTTTTGCTAAATGAAAAGGATTTTTAATTTCTTTCAAAAGCTTAAAAACTAAATATTTTTTAATAACTTATTTGCAATTTGTAGTTACAGCTTAAATACATTTCTTTATTTTATTTACTTATCGTTGGGCGGGGGGGTGTTTAAGAGAATGACTGATTCCTATTCATTGTGATAATCTCTCAAACCATTGTAATTCATAGATTGTAATCCCACAGCTGAGTGCGTACACAAGTGGGTGTTTAAATTGAATTTAATACGCATAAACGCCTGAGTATTTGTTTTATGAAAAATTACAATATTTTGCTTGCCTCCCCCTTTATTAAAGAAAACTCTAATATGGTTTAAAAAAGGGGATGATTTTTTTTATTACAAGTTTGAGATAATTTGTCTCAGTCGTTTGTTTAACGCTTTTACTGTTGAATGCTGAGATTTCTATTGCAATTTAAACGAATAATGTACGCATCAAGAAACATAATGATTCTATTTTCACTTTGTGTTCTTTATAAAACAACAATCTGACAGTTAACTTAAGTTCTTCTCATTCTCCAAACACCCAACCACCAACTCTGACAAAGTTTGTTAGAAATATAGATGACGATGATGATGTCTATTAGTCAAGGTTAAATAATGATGATGACTATAATAAACTAGACTGTAGATAAGACTATAGACTAGACTATAGACTTAACTACACTATATACTAGACTATTGATCAGACTATAGACTAGAATGTAGACTAGACTAAAGACAAGACTAGACTATAGACTAGACTATAGACTAGACTATAGACTAGACTATAGACTAGACTATAGACTAGACTATAGACTAGACTATAGACTAGACTATAGACTAGACTATAGACTAGACTATAGACTTGACTATAGACTTGACTATAGACTTGACTATAGACTAGTCTATAGACTAAACTATATACCAGACTACATACGATAACCTAGACTATAGGTTAGACTAGACTTTAGATTAGACTGCAAACTAAACTGTAGTTCAGTCTTTTGACTATTCTATAGGCTATACTATATTCTAAACTATAGACTAAAAGTACAGAATACACTAGAGACAAAACACTAGAATCGATTATGGATCAGATCAGTATCAGAAACAAGACATGATCCCTTACTACTGATAACATCTTAGAATTGTTGTTGAAAATAATCAAACACGTGTTTCTTTTAATTTTTTTAATACTTTTTTTCAAATTTATTTACTGGACATTATCACAAAAAATATACCAATCTATGCATTTAAGCGCATTTATATACTTAGATTTCTTCAAAATTTATTTAAGTTCCATATAGTACATATCGAGTAGAGTTCTATTTATATACTCCTCGGACAAAAATTCATCTGTTTTTGTTGTACCGATAGAAGCTTAATTTTTAGCTATTGGAAATTTTAGTTTGTGCAATTAAAACTTGACGACGACGGATTTAGCTGGAGCTTCTTAAAGATTTTAATTAAAACTTAATCCTTTGTAAGGAGTTTTCTCAGACGGCAGGTTCAACGGCTCCGTAACGTAACGGAGTTGGTCAAATAATATTAGGTGGTGCCTGGGCGGGCAACGCTAAAGTTGGTGAGGATTTGGCAGATTTTATGCAGCCATACGATGAAATGCCCGTACTATTGCTGCTGGGCGGTGAGGGAGGTGTTTCGGGACTGATAAGGGGAGTGCAGCCAAAATAACGCCAGGGGTGATACAAACTACCAGCATACATGGCCTGTAGTCGTGCCTGCAGATCCAGTGCAATAGTAGGATCTAGAGGATAGTGTGATAAAGCGGCGGGAAATACATTGGTAACACGCTGTGGCATATTTAAAGTCAACTCCAGAGGAGAACCAAAATTATATTTTTGTGAGGTTAAATTGGTTGGCGATTGTTGATGTTGATTCGAATGATGTTGTTTATGCCCCAGATGTGTTGTATTGTTGCCATTTATTTGAGAGTCTTTGGAGTTTTGTCCATTGTGGCTGTTGTTATTGCTTTGTCCCGCCGGCACTGGTGATTTATTAAGGGTTTTAGGTTTTCGTCTCGGTCGATATTTATAGTCGGGATGTTCTTTCATGTGTAGGGCTCTGTAATAAAAAAGAAAGAGATAGAGATAATATTGTTAATAATTTCTGGGGTATATGAGGTGAGTCATTTAATTTAAAAGTTTTATGATTTAATTGTAAATTATGATTTATAAATTGAATTAAAATGATGATAAGAATAAAAAAAACGTGTGTTCGCTTGTTTGTGTGGTTGTAAACACAAACATATAGAATATTTATGATTTTGATTCTAGCTTGAGTACAGTTATGTAAAAGAATGGATTTATTTGTTTCACAGTGGAAAAATAAACAAGCAGATTATAACAACATAATTAAGCAGATTAGAACATAATAGTCTAGTCTAAAGACTAGACTTTAAACTACACAATAGACTAGAATATAGACTAGACTATAGACTAGACTATAGACTAGACTATAGACTAGACTATAGACTAGACTATAGACTAGACTATAGACTAGACTATAGACTAGACTATAGACTAGACTATAGACTAGACTATAGACTAGACTATAGACTAGACTATAGACTAGACTATAGACTAGACTATAGACTAGACTATAGACTAGACTATAGACTAGACTATAGACTAGACTATAGACTAGACTATAGACTAGACTATAGACTAGACTATAGACTAGACTATAGACTGGACTATAGACTAGACTATAGACTAGACTATAGACTAGACTATAGACTAGACTATAGACTAGACTATAGACTAGACTATAGACTAGACAATAGACTAGACTATAGACTAGACTATAGACTAGATTATAGACTAGATTATAGACTAGATTATAGACTAGACTATAGACTAAACTAGACTATAGACTAAACTAGACTATAGACTAAACTAGACTGTAGACTAGACTATAGACTAGACTATAGGCTAGACTATAGACTAGACTAGACTAGACTAGACTATAGACTAGTCTATGGACTAGACTATAGTCTAGACGATACACTAGATTAGAATGCACTTAAAATAGACCACACAATAAACTAGATTATAGATTAGACTCTAGATTAATCAATTATTTACTTAATAGCCCCTTGTTATTTTAATATTCTGTAACACTTTGTTCTTTTAACTCTCTGTCTGTCGTATTTATTTACTTCGTTATCAATTGTAAACAGTATTAATTTCTTAAGCATTTATTGTTCAATTGAGACAATTGAATTCTTTCAGTCTAAATTTATTTCTAGATCCCCTGAGCACGTCTTATCTGAAAAATAAAAATCGAATAAATGTTTTTGTCAGAGATATGTTATGTTTGGTAAACACTGTCCAGGCGAAGAATCCTAAAACACACCTTTTTCTTTTTATAGTAAAACACACATAATTGTGGACAAATGTATATGTAACAGCAGACCAAAGAGATAATTGTACACTTAAAGAAATTTTTGTTTATTATGAAAGCAAATAGGGGAATATCATTGTTTTTTTCACTTTGTTATAGTCATTGTTTGTTTAAAAAAAATATTGAAATTCTTGTTTTTTAAACAATTAATTTTCTTTTTAAGACATTTTAAGCTGTAATAATCAATAAAAGGGATTATGACAGTTTAAATTAAGCATTTGTAAATAATATAAAAAAATAACGTTTGTTTTCAAAAAAAAATACATTATAAACAATTAATTTTAAACAATTATTATTTACTTATTAAATATAAAATAGCAAAAATTGTTTTTATTTATTTTTTGATAATTGATTAGAGTTGAGGGAAAAAAATGACACAACGGTGGCGTCTTTCTAATGCATGTGAAAACTATAGTATTGTGTTTTTTGTTCTTTATTTGTTTTATCCATTCTAAATTTAAACTGGCCATTTTGTTGGCGATGGCAATCCTAGTCCTGTATAAGCGTTTTCTAATACAAATTATGAGTGTTTCTCTAACACACTTTTAACGTATGTTTGCCAAAGATATGAAAAAAGTAATTGTTCTGTTTGTGTAAAAACAAAGAAAGAAAAAAACTGTAATGTAGAGAATTTCATAGCTTCGGAACTTTCGTAGAGTTCCGCGATATTTGAATAAGGTAGGAAATGAACCAAGATTTGCAACGATAGTGGTTCTTTAACAAGAGCAGCTAAGCAATAATGCAGCATAGTTACTTATTTAGTAAGTTAGTTAGTTAGTTACTTAGTTAGTAAGTTAGTACGTTAGTGAGTTAGTAAGTAAGTTAGTAAATTAGTGAGTAAGTCAGTAAGTTAGCAAGTTTTTTTTCATTTGGACCAGCACTAAGGGGATGACCCCTACTTATGCGAAGCATTGTGTTGGAACTGGGAAAATAGGTTGTGGTAAGCAGGAAGTTTATTGCACATACGAACAGTGCTGCTGAAGAATTTTCTCTGTAATGCGTTGTCCGGTCCACTGGCCAATCTACAACAAATGGGTGTGTTACGCAAGAATATACGGGTATCGGGAACAAGTTCCCTAATTTCAAAGGAACACATTCCATTGTAGTATCGATAGAACAATGAAATAAACACCACGTTGCGACGGTCGAGTAGCTCTAAAATAGACTTCGAAACTCCGGCCCATACATGAGAGTTGTATTCCATTTTCGGATCAGATGGATTGAAGTATGTCTTACAACGTTTCAAAAAACCGAGACACTTGAATGCTTCACTCGATACTTGAAAAATGTATTTAGTCCAGCGGACATTGCACTGAATTTTCATACCCAGAACATCAATAGATTCTGATTCCTTAATAATTACACCACCTATATACATATATATAGATGGAACAATAGTATCTGCAAAGCATTGAGTCTTACGGGCGTTAAAATCGACTCTATTAACACGACCCCACTCAGAGATTTTTATCAAGTCGTGAATAAGCGATTCATTCATATTGCGCCTCATTGCCCCAATCTCTAGAGGGCTTGGTCTACGATTGAATGAATAAGAATAACAGATACTGCTGTCATCCACAAAAAAGTAGATAGAGTTGGAAGTTTGACATAGAAGATCATTTATAAAGATAAGAAATAGCGTAGAGGAAAGAACGGAGCCTTGCGGTAACCCTGAACTTAATCTTGAACTCGTTTGATGAGATCCCATCTATAACAACTCGTTTAGTGCGATCTCTGAGAAAACTCAAAATAAATCGAGAGAAGTTATTAACGACATCAAATGCAATTAGTTTTGATACAAGTGCACCATACCACACTTTCTCAGACGCCTTTGAAATATCTAGAGCCAAAACTTTACTTTCGCCAAAATGGTGAATGGAATAACACTATTTCTCCGAAAGGAAGGCTAGCAAGTCTTCCGTAGAGCGACCTCTACGAAAGCCATACTGGCTGTAGTTAAGTAAATTGTTGGTCTCCAAATATTTGACAAGATGGTAATTGACCATATTTTCCATAACTTTAGAAAGTGCTGAGTGCTATGTCTTAAGAAGACACTTTAACAAGACTAAGTTTCACAGTTATTATCTTTCTTTAAAAAGGCCAATTTAAGGAAAGGAATAATAGTGGAACATTGACTTAAATCCAAATTTCACTAAAAAAGCCGTTTGAAAAAAATTGTGGCCCTTTTCAAATATCTCAAAGTATTTCTAGTATTTTCTTATAGGAAAAAATTCTAAAATCATACAATAGATTTTCATTGTTTTCGAAAAAAAACTATTATTTACCATTGTAGTCATTTGTATTAGCCCCCACTCTCTATCTCTTTCTCCCTCCCTCCTTAGCAACTAATTTATAAATTCATTTTGAATTCTCACACACTTTCTCTCTCTCAAACTCACCTCAAACGTTTGGCCTCATCAATGAATGGTCGCTTTTGTCCTTCAGTCAAAAGTTTCCATTCAGCACCCAAACGTTTTGATATCTCAGAATTGTGCATTTTTGGATTATCTTGTGCCATTTTGCGTCGTTGTCCTCTGGACCAAACCATAAAGGCATTCATAGGTCTTTTAATATGGTCGTTATGATGAATGCTGGTATTATTGTGATTGTGATTGTTGCTGCTGCTACTGCTGTTGTTGTTGTTGGCATTACTACCACATGTGTTATTGTTGCTGTTACTATTGATATGTCCATTGTTTAGATGTAGTGTATGTTGTAAAATATTTGTTGTTGGATCACTTGAATTATTGGGTGACATTGTTAATGTATTGTAATTGTTGTTGCTACTACCACTACTGCTAAGAATTGGCGAAGAGCTTGATTGTTTCTGATGTGATATACTGCTGCTACTGCTGGTCGTCATATTAACAATTGATCCGGCCAGTTGTGGCGATAGACTTTGACGCAATTGCTCCTGTTGATGTTGATGTAAAATTGCACAAAATGTTGACATTGTGGAGGTTGATTGTGAAGGAATTTAATGTGGAATTATTGCAAATTTCTTTAAATGAAGATTTTGTTGTTTGTTAAATCTAAAAAATAAAAATTTATAAAATTAGCAAGAATTTACTATTATAACTTTTTGTTATTGTTTCATGTTTTTAATCTAATTTACTTTCTTATTTTTTTTCTTTTTAGATAATTATAATTTAAATGTTAAGTGAAAATCTCAAGACAAACGCGATTTTCCTTATTCAACTTCATTAGCTGAAAATGTAGTACAGGTAAGTGATTTAATAATTACTTATTGCCTTACGATCGATTATTAACTGTTAGGGAAAACTTTCTTAAAAAAAGAAAACTTTGTAACTTCTAGAATACACTTTTTATAAGCAACGGAAAACTGTCTTAAGAAGACAATTTTCTAGAGGAAAACTGTCTTAAGAAGACAAAAAAAGTGTCTTCTTAAGACATTTTTCCTATTGAAAAGCATCTTCTTAAGTCATTCTTCCTATAGAAAAGTATCTTCTTAAGACACTTTTCTAAACGAAAACTATCTTAAGAAGATACTTTTCTGTAGGAAAACTGTCTTAAGAAGATACTTTTCTATAGGAAGAATGACTTAAGAAGATGCTTTTCTATAGGAAAACTGTCTTAAGAAGGCACTTTTCTATACGAAAACTGTCTTAAGAAGACATTTTTCTATACGAAAACTGTCTTAAGAAGACACTTTTCTATACGAAAACTGCCTAAGAAGACACTTTTCTATACGAAAACTGCCTAAGAAGATACTTTTCTTTACGAAAACTGCCTAAGAAGACACTTTTCTATACGAAAACTGTCTTAAGAAGACACTTTTCTATACGAAAACTGTCTTAAGAAGACACTTTTCTATACGAAAACTGTCTTAAGAAGACACTTTTCTATAGGAAAACTGTCTTAAGAAGACACTTTTCTATAGGAAAACACACTTTTCTATAGGAAAACTGTCTTAAGAAGACACTTTTCTATACGAAAACTGTCTTAAGAAGATACTTTTCTATATGAAAACTGTCTTAAGATGACACTTTTCTATAAGAAAACTATCTTAAGAAGACACTTTTCTATACGAAAAATGTCTTAAGAAGACACTTTTCTATACGAAAAATGTCTTAAGAAGATACTTTTCTATAGAAAAAATGACTTTAGAAGATGCTTTTATATAGGAAAACTGTCTTGAGAAGATACTTTTCTGTAGGAAAATTTTCTTAAGAAGATACTTTTCTATAGGAAAACTGTTTTAAAAAGACACTTTTCTATAGGAAAACTGTTTTAAAAAGACACTTGTCTATAGGAAAACTGTCTTAAGAAGACACTTTTCTATATGAAAACTGTCTTAAGAAGACACTTTTCTGTAGGAAAACTGTCTTAAGAAGACACTTTTCTATAGGAAAACTGTCTTATGAAGACACTTTTCTATATGAAAACTGTCTTAAGAAAGCACTATTCCATACGAAAAACTTTTTTAAGAAGACACTTTTCTATACGAAAACAGTGTTGAAAAGGCACCTCTCTATAGGAAAACTGCTCTAAATGAAACTTTTATAATAGAAACCTGATTCCAGAAAGTACTTTACTATAGTAAAATTTTATTTGAAAGTGATTTTTCTATTGGAAAGCAATGTGCGGAAGATGCTTCTCTATTAGAAAACTTTTGCACAATGAAACTTTCTTATCAGATTGAACAGATATCAGTCGTAGTTTTCATTAAAAAACTCTTCTTCTAAACCTCCGGGGGAGGCGTTGAGTTCTATTTACTTCAGCTAGGCTAGAAATTGGAACGCTCTAGGGTTTGGAACGTGGCCTAGGGGTATGTATTTTTATGTAACAGATCTTAATTGTCTAATTAACTAGATATTAACATTCGGGGCTTTAAGTCAATATGTTGGCATCACTTTCCGCTGAATTTTGAAAACCTATTGAAAATTTGATCCGTAATCCAAGTTTATTCGGAAAACCTTTGGGGTTTAACTTGTTTGTAAATCAAAACATCAGAAGTCGCCCCTGATTAATTTGGCTTGGTAGTACAAAACTGTGTTTAAACTTAGAGCCTTTTGTTAGGATTTAAAACTTAAGTTCAAATACCGTCGGGAAGTTTGATCATTATTATAGATCCAAAATTGTTGGGATCGCTGTTTTTACTTAAAAAATAGTTTAAATAATTTATAATTTTAAAAAGATTATTAAAAAAACAGGAAATTGTGATCCAGCTCTTACCTTTTTTTCATTCGGGAAAAGGTTTAACTTTTAGGAATTGCTCAAGATAACTTAATGTCGAAAAGGTAATCAGTCCACTGAGGGTATTTTTTGTTTAAAAACTTTAAATTATTATTAAAAGAAAAGCTCTTTTTTTAATAAATTCTTTTGTTATAAATTATTTATTTACACTTATTTTTTTACAAATTTCTTTCATAAAAAATACGTTTAATTGCACAAATGTTTAGTTTAATTTTTTGTTTAAAAATCGTTAAATTTTAAATATTTAAAAATTTTCTTATAACAATGATGACTTTTTTAAGTTTTTTATTTTTTTATTATTAAATTTTATTTTTTTATTCTTAAATTTAAATTTTTTTAATAATTTCCTGCGAAAAAAAAATCCGCTAAAATTTCCTTAAATGTCCGTTAGCGCGTTGTGTCATGCGAAACTTTCAAGTGAAAAACACGAAATGATATTTATTGTGGTTGTGTCCCCGGAATGTGTAACAAACTGACTGTGAAGTTTTTATTAGAGCATTGCTGTTCGGCTCAGCCATTTAGCTCCTCTATGTTTATGCTCATATACCAACAAACAAACCACCACTTTATAGTTGTTGTTAATAAAAAAAAAAAGAAAAACAAAAATAGTTGTGGGTTTAATGTTGTTGTTGTTGGTATTGGTGTAATCAAACACCCTTTTTCTATATTTTACTTCCAGAGTGTAGAGTTTTAGTGGCATATACTTGTTGTAGTTGTAGTAAAAAAAGTTTTGTTTATTTTGTCTTTATATACATGTGTGTGTGTGTGTGTTTGGTTCAAAAAGGACGACTTGGTTTTTGTTGTGTTTGTAGAGAAACCGCGAAATGTTTTTTTGTTTGGTTAACTTTTTGTTTCTCTTTATCATTTGATAATGTAGAGCTATTTTTCTTATTGTTTGTGTAACAGTGTATCTGTTCATATGTATGTGTTAGTGTTAGGAGTCTTCTATTTATTTGTGTGTGTAACGAAGGATTAGAAATCTTGATTTGTATTGGTATTTCTCAGTATTGTTGTACAACTTTTTATTGGTTTATTATTATTGTTTTTCCTTTTATTGTGTGGAATTGTTGTTGCTGATGTTGTTGTTGTTGTTGTTGCTTTTATTAAAATATCACTGTTATCTGTCTTTTGGTATTCTTATCATTTGAATTTTATCATAAAGACTGCTAACAAACATTGTTGCAAACATAAATAACAATAAACAAATAATATGCAAAACAGTGTGGTCGAAGTGTTTGGAAAAAAGCAGTAGTTTTAGTTTGTTATTGTTTTAGGCAATTCAGCTGTTGCTTTTTACAATTCAGCTAAATATTTTTATTCCTTAAAGTAAAAGAACATTGAAAAATTCAAGAAAATCTTATTCAGTTAATGATTATAGCAATTCAGCTTGTAAATAAAGTGTGCATATTAATAAAAATTAAAATTTTAATTAAATAACTAATTCAGCCATTCTTTCTTAATTCAGCTGAGCAATTTTATTTAAAACTTAATAAATTAAACATTTTGTGTTAAACTTTCTGTATTCAGCTGCTGTTTTTCACAATTCAGCTAAGTAATTTTCTTGCTAAAAGATTAATAACTTAAAAAATAAAGAAATCTTAATTCAGCTAATGATTTTCACAATTCAGCTAAGTTATTTTGTAGATATTTAAAAAAATATACATTTTATATAAATTTTTCAATGCAGTGGTTTTTTTCCACAATTCAGCTAAAAAAAGTTTAAGAAATCTTAATTCAACTGAATTAATTTCTAGAAATTTGATTAAAATGAGTTTTATATAAAAATTTCTAATTCAGCTGCAATTTTCCACAAATCAGCAAAGTATTTTTCTCTGCAAAGTGATGAAAAACTTAAAAAGTTAAAAAAATCCTAATTCAGCTAATGATTTTTACAATTCAGCTGAGTTATTTTATTATTAAAATAGGCATTTTATACAAAATTTTGCACATCAGCAGTTTTTTCCACAATTCAGCTAAAATAAGTTTAAAAATCTCAATTCAGCTAATGATTTTAACAATTCAGCTGAATTAATTTGTAAAAAATTTATTAAAATAAGTTTTATATAAAAATTTCTTATTCAGCTGCTATTTTTCAATTCAGCTGCTTTTTTTTCACAATTTAGCAAAATATTTATCTTGCAAAATGATTAACAACTTAAAAAAGTTTAAGAAACCTTAATTCAGTTAAGATTTTCACAATTCAGCTGAGTTATTTTGTAGAAATTTTAATAAATTACGCATTTTATATAAAATTTTTCAATTCAGATGCTATTTTCCACAATTCAGCTAAGTATTTTTGTTGCTAAAAAGCAAATCATTTCATAATGCTTAAGAAAATACAATTCAGAAAATACAATACAATGAATTTTACAATTCAGCTAAGTAATTTTATTGAAAATTAACAAAATTAATAATTGTATTTTTAAATAACCAATTCAGCTTCAGTTTTTTTACAATTCAGCTAAGATTTTCACAATTCAGCTGAGTTATTTTGTAGAAATTTGTAAAAATGAGTAATTTACTCATTTTATAAAAAAGTATATTTGTTGCTAAGTATATTTGTTGCTAAAAAGAAAATATGTTAAAAATGCTTAAAAAATCCTATTCAGCTAACAAATTTTTCAATTCAGCTAAAGTAATTTTATTGAAATTAACAAAATTACAAATTGTATTTTTAAATAACCAATTCAGCTTCACTTTTTTACAATTCAGCTACGATTTTCACAATTCAGCTGAGTTATTTTGCAGAAATTTTAATAAATTACGCATTTTATATAATTTTTTTTAATTCAGCTGCTATTTTCCACAATTCAGCCAAGTATTTTTGTTGCTAAAAAGCAAATATATTAAAAATGCTTAAAAAAACATATTCAGCTAATGAATTTTACAATTCAGCTAAGTAATTTTATTGAAATTAACAAAATTACAAATTGTATTTTTAAATAACCAATTCAGCTTCACTTTTTTACAATTCAGCTACGATTTTCAAAATTCAGCTGAGTTATTTTGCAGAAATTTTAATAAATTACGCATTTTATATAATTTTTTTTTAATTCAGCTGCTATTTTCCACAATTCAGCTAAGTATTTTTGTTGCTAAAAAGCAAATATATTAAAAATGCTTAAAAAAACATATTCAGCTAATGAATTTTACAATTCAGCTAATGAATTTTATAATTCAGCTAATGTATTTTACAATTCAGCTGATCAAATATGCTAAATTTAATAACTTAGTTTTAAATAACCAATACAGCTTCAGTTTTTATACAATTCAGATAAGATTTTTGCAATTCAGCAAAAAATTTTTTTAATTTGTAATAAAATAGAAATTTTTTTTATAAAAATTTCAAATTCAGCTGCTATTTTTCAAAATTCATCTTCAGTTTTTTACAATTAAGCTAAAAACTTTTAAAGATAATTTAATAAATTTTGTAATAATTTTTTTATTAAAAAAAGCACTAAATTGTTAACATTGAAAGTTAAAAGAAAATACCTTTACTAATAACAAAAGTATAGCAGTGTTTATTATTGTTGTTGTTGTTGTATTTATTTAACGATTTGCCAACCACAATACATATGTGTGTACACATGTGCTAGTAGAGGTTGTAAATAAAGACAACACACACGTATTCTTAAAAAAAAAAACAAAAACAAAAGCACGATATTTTTAATATGTATTGATCGTTTATTGAATTCGTTTATAAACATCGTTTCACAACACGTGCTTTTTTTTGTTGGGGAAAAAGGAGATAAAAGGAGACAAAGTATTTGTGGTTTTCTTGTGTTATCAAAGGTGGATTGTTAAAGAGCGAGAAGAGCATAAGCTAGTGTTAAGAAAAAAACTAGAGTTTTGTTATTTAAATGTGAAATTTCTCACATTAAAAAAGAGTTATAAATTAAATATAAAAATTGTTTATTAAAAAGATATTAACAAAATTTAAAATTTTTAATATTAAGGCGCATGTTGCTTATTCTTTCATTTTTACACTCTAAGTCTCTACAAATTAAATAAAAAATTGGAGAGTTTTATTTCCTAATTTGATTTCAGGCAATAATAACAACAACCACAAAAAGGTTACTCCAACCACTTGCTGTAGTTGTTGTAAAAATACAAGACAAATAATACACACAAAAACCACACAATAAAATCAAAGGAAATCCCCCTTTTACAATAAAATCTTAACAAATGAAAATGGCAGTTGTTTGGGAATTTGTATATGTTTTTTTTGTTCTCCCTATACAATATCTGTGAATCGCTGTGAAAGTGTGTGTGTGTTATGCTGCCCCCTTTCTTCCTCCACAATTCCCAAATGCTCTTACGCGCATGCTTTTAATTTTAGGGCAATTTGGCCAATAGCGTACACAAAGGCACCGAAGCAGTTAAATTGATAAAAATGACATTTTAGCAGTTTCCATAACACAACACCTCACCTCATCAACATCGCAGCAGTAGTTGAAAGTCCCCACAACAATTTTCCGTGTTTAAAAAGGGAAGTATGTGTATGTGTGTGTATGTACAACTGTAATTGTTGTACCATTCCGTAGTAGTAATATGCAACGGATGTGAAAATCTGTATGAATGTGTATATGTGTAGGAGTAAATTAATACTTCCAAGTCTTTTGAGAAGACGATACAACAACAAAAATTATAATGATTGAAAAGTATGCATGCTTTTGTGTCTATACAAAGCAGCTTTTTATATACATATGTATGTGTATGTATGTATGTATTGAAAATATAAACATTTTTATTGCAAAATTTCGTATAAAACTTGTTGCAAATATACATTTTTCATTACATGTATAGAAATAATTGATAATGACACCTTATGTGACACATTCGTTCAAACATATTTTTACACTTAATCTGTAACACATGTGTGTGTGTGTATGTATATGAAAGCCACAAATCTCAGTTGTAGGAGAAAAAACAACGATTTGAAAGAGTTGAATTTAAGTTGGAAAAGCCCGACTTTTTAAATTCAAAAGTCTTCATTGAGCAGAGATCTCCGGCAAACTTTCCAAAGAAATTTCTTTAAAGAAAATTTAGCTTTTTAAGACATTTTTCAAAGGATAATTAACTTCACAATATAAAACTGATCAGCTTTTTTAAAAGGTCCGAGAAGACCTTTTTTTAAAAAGAAAACTTTCTTATGAAGGTTGTTCTAATGGAAACTATTTTGAAACCCCCCTTCTTCTAAAGATACTGTCAAAAAGACATTTTTCGAAAGAATAGAGTTCTTTCCATAAAAAGAAACTCTTTCAAGAAGTCAAAAACTATTCCGGGTATACACTTCTCAAGAAAACTGTAGCAAAACAGAAACTTACAAATGAAACTGTTACCAGAAGACTCTTTTCTAAAGAAAACTTCTACGAGAAGTAGTTTCTAAAGAACTTTTCCCGGAAGACCTTTCTAAAGAAAACTTATTCGAAAAGACTGCCTCTTAGAAAGACTCTTTATTAAAGAAATCTTCCCCGCGAGAGAGAAAACTTTACGTTTAAGATACTTCTAAAGAAAACTGCCTCCAGAAAACACTTTGAAATAAAACTGTCTTGAGAAATGTATTTTTTAAAGAAAACTTCTCAACAAGATGACTAAAGACGACTTTCCTAAAAGATTTCTAAACATCTTGCTAAACAACTTTTCCGTAAAGACACTTCTTAAGAAAACTTCCTCAAAAAGTCACTTTCAAATAAAACTGCCTCAAGAAAACTTTTCCAGGAATTCGTTTCTAAAAGATTTCTTAACATTTAAGAAACTATTTCGTGGAGACACTGTTGAGGAAGACACTGTCTAAAGAAGATATTGTTCTATCGAAATCTCTCTAAGATTACACTGTTCTCTAGAAAACTTTCTTTTGAAAACTGTCCAAAGAAGACAATCTTTATAGAAAACATTCCAGCCTGTTTAAAGGAGACACTGTTCTATAAAAAACAATCTAAAAAGACACTGTTCTATAGAAAACTGTCTAAAAGTCATTATTCTATTAAAAACTGTCTTGAAACAAATTGTTCTATAGAAAACTGTATAAAAAGACTCTGTTCTATAGAAAACTGTCTAAAATGTTATTATTCAATTGAAAACTGTCTACAAACACATTGTTTTATAGAAAATTGTCTAAAAAGACTCTGTTCTATAGAAAACTGTCTAAGAAAACAATGTTATATAGAAAACTGTTTAAAAAGTCGTATTTCTACAATAAACTGTCTAAAGTAAACACTTTGTTTCGAGATGATCGAAATCTATCTAAGATTACACTGTTCTTTAGAAAACTGTCTAAAGATTACACTTTTCTCAAGGAAACCGTCTAAGGAAGACACTTGTCTACTTCAAGAAAACAGTACAGTCAGTGTAGAGAAGACACTGTTCTACAGAAAACTGTCTTAAAAGACATTATTGTATAGAAAACTGTCTAGAAACGCTTTGTTCTACAGAAAACTGTTTAAGAAAACAATGTTGTTTAGAAAACTGTTCAAAATGTCACTGTTCTATAATAAACTGTCTAAAGAAAACACTGTTCTATAAAAACTCTTCTGTTTTTGAATTACCATGTAAAAATTTCTTTTCTATAGAAAACTGACTTTCGAAGAAAATGTTCTAAACCAGACAATTTTCTAAAAATACACTGACGAAAGAGAAATTGTTTTATAGACAACTTTTTAGAACCAGACTGTTCCTTAAAAAAGTTTACGTTTTCTATTGGAAATTGTCTAAAAAGAAAAGATTTGCTAAAAAATTGTTTAAAAATACACTGCGCTATACAAAATTGTCTCAAGAAGACACTGTTTTATAGAAAATTGTCTCAAGTGACAATATTTTATAGAAGAACTGACTCAAAAGATAATATTTAATGATGAAAAACTATCTAAAGATACAATGTTCTATACAAAACTGCTTAATAAAAATATTGTTTTATAGAAAACTTGCCTAAAAAAGACACTGTTCTATAGAAAACTTTATAAAGTAATTATTAATTCATTATTTTGATTCTTTTACAAATCTGTTCTTATAAATTATAGGTAAATTTCTGACAAATGAAACCCAAAAAGAACTCAAAACTTTATATCCTGGTTATAATAAACTGCAATTGAAAATGTTCTCTACGAACAAACCTTGAATTAAAAATCATTTAAATGACTTTCAAATACATACATACATCTCTCTTTAAACTATCAATTTCAATACCCAAAATGAAAATGATTACTCTCAAGAAATCAAATCAAATTTCTTCTGACTTATAAAGGACACACAGGACACTTATTCATTTGGTAACTGGCCACAATTATGAAATGACAATGATGATGCATACAAACAACACTAGCTATAAAGAAGAAAATACCACCCCAGACACTCGTATTCCAAAGCCAGCACTTGTTTGCATTTGAGTCCTTTAACCAATGTTTGTTGTAGTGTTTTAACACAGTAGTTAGTTAGTGTATTTAAGGATTTAATGGCCATTATCTGTGTATGAAAATTATGCCAACATTATTATTATTTTTTGTTGTTGTTTTTGTTCATTTTTTTTGCTCCTGAAAAAAAGGCAAAAATATTCTTTCTGTTTGTTTGTTGTTGTTGCTGTTGTTGCTACTAACAGTGTGAGTGTAAAAGTCATTTAGCTAATGCCCAAATTTATTGTTTGAAAACAAGTCCATATTTCAGGCTTTGTTGCAAAATTTTTAGTGTGAACAGTCAGCACAATGAAAATATACTTAAACAGTGTATGAAATGGATCCAAAAAAAAGAACAAACTCACTTTTTAATTGTGTGCAATCTTCCTTGATTTTCTCTCATTTTAATTTTATTGTCATCTTAATTTATTTGTAGGTTTGGGATAAAGGTCCTTTTTTTATCACAAAACTTTCTTTTATAGAGAAAAGTATTGTTATTTTCATCGTATAACAATTATACTGATTTAGCAAAATACATTTTTGTAATTAAATGAAATTAATACGAAAATTGTAGAGAAAAAGTACAAATAAATTATTTAAAATCATAATAATTATAAATGGATAATAACGGTTGTTAATAATAATTAACATTTAATTATAATTTTAATAAAATATTTATTAAAATTTTTCTATTATTTTTCTATTTGAAAACTGTCTTCCAAAAGAAGACACTTTTTCTAAACGAAAACTGTCTTCCAAAAGAAGACACTTTTTCTAAACGAAAACTGTCTTCCAAAAGAAGACACTTTTTCTAAAAGAAAACTGTCTTTCAAAAGAAGACACTTTTTCTAAAAGAAAACTGTCTTTCAAAAGAAGACACTTTTTCTAAAAGAAAACTGTCTTCCAAAAGAAGACACTTTTCTATACGAAAACTGTCTTCCAAAAGAAGACACTTTTTCTAAACGAAAACTGTCTTCCAAAAGAAGACACTTTTTTCTAAACGAAAACTGTCTTCCAAAAGAAGACACTTTTTTCTAAACGAAAACTGTCTTCCAAAAGAAGACACTTTTTCTAAACGAAAACTGTCTTCCAAAAGAAGACACTTTTTCTATACGAAAACTGTCTTCCAAAAGAAGACACTTTTCTATACGAAAACTGTCTTCCAAAAGAAGACACTTTTCTATACGAAAACTGTCTTCCAAAAGAAGACACTTTTCCTAAACGAAAACTGTCTTCCTACAGAAGACACTTTTTCTATATGAAAACTGTCTTCCAAAAGAAGACACTTTTTCTATACGAAAACTGTCTTCCAAAAGAAGACACTTTTTCTATACGAAAACTGTCTTCCAAAAGAAGACACTTTTTCTAAACGAAAACTGTCTTCCAAAAGAATACACTTTTTCTAAACGAAAACTGTCTTCCAAAAGAAGACACTTCTTCTAAACGAAAACTGTCTTCCAAAAGAAGACACTTCTTCTAAACGAAAACTGTCTTCCAAAAGAAGACACTTCTTCTAAACGAAAACTGTCTTCCAAAAGAAGACACTTCTTCTAAACGAAAACTGTCTTCCAAAAGAAGACACTTCTTCTAAACGAAAACTGTCTTCCAAAAGAAGACACTTCTTCTAAACGAAAACTGTCTTCCAAAAGAAGACACTTTTTCTAAACGAAAACTGTCTTCCAAAAGAAGACACTTTTTCTAAACGAAAACTGTCTTCCAAAAGAAGACACTTCTTCTAAACGAAAACTGTCTTCCAAAAGAAGACACTTCTTCTAAACGAAAACTGTCTTCCAAAAGAAGACACTTCTTCTAAACGAAAACTGTCTTCCAAAAGAAGACACTTCTTCTAAACGAAAACTGTCTTCCAAAAGAAGACACTTTTTCTAAACGAAAACTGTCTTCCAAAAAAAAGACACTTTTCTATACGAAAACTGTCTTCCAAAAAGAAGACACTTTTTCTAAACGAAAACTGTCTTCCAAAAGAAGACACTTTTTCTAAACGAAAACTGTCTTCCAAAAAGAAGACACTTTTCTATACGAAAACTGTCTTCCAAAAAGAAGACACTTTTCTATACGAAAACTGTCTTCCAAAAAGAAGACACTTTTCTATACGAAAACTGTCTTCCAAAAAGAAGACACTTTTCTATACGAAAACTGTCTTCCAAAAAGAAGACACTTTTCTATACGAAAACTGTCTTCCAAAAAGAAGACACTTTTCTATACGAAAACTGTCTTCCAAAAAGAAGACACTTTTCTATACGAAAACTGTCTTCCAAAAAGAAGACACTTTTCTATACGAAAACTGTCTTCCAAAAAGAAGACACTTTTCTATACGAAAACTGTCTTCCAAAAAGAAGACACTTTTCTATACGAAAACTGTCTTCCAAAAAGAAGACACTTTTCTATACGAAAACTGTCTTCCAAAAAGAAGACACTTTTCTATACGAAAACTGTCTTCCAAAAAGAAGACACTTTTCTATACGAAAAACTGTCTTCCAAAAAGAAGACACTTTTCTATACGAAAACTGTCTTCCAAAAAGAAGACACTTTTCTATACGAAAACTGTCTTCCAAAAAGAAGACACTTTTCTATACGAAAACTGTCTTCCAAAAAGAAGACACTTTTCTATACGAAAACTGTCTTCCAAAAGAAGACACTTTTCTATACGAAAACTGTCTTCCAAAAGAAGACACTTTTCTATACGAAAACTGTCTTCCAAAAGAAGACACTTTTTCGATACGAAAACTGCCTTCCAAAAGAAGACACTATTCTATACGAAAACTGTGTTCTATATGAAAACACTTTTCTATATTAAAACTGTGTTCTATAGGAAGACAATTTTCTATATGAAAAATGTCTTCTATTAAAGATTCTATTGTTGGAATATATTAAGATTTTGTGGATTATAAAACATTGTCCTTAGCCAAGCACTGAACCATTGTTATTTAATAAAGGTTGCGCCACCTGCATGTCACATTTAACGTTGGAATACCTTTCATCTGACAAACAGGGTGTCCACATTTTATTAGGTTTTTAGTCAGTTTTTTGAGTCAATATTTGCCGGGGTTGTGAAGTGGACTAATCAATAGGATAAGAGTGTTGGGAAGAAACTTCTACTTTATGACTTCAATAAGAGAGGGCGCTGCTGGAGATTTTTAAGTTCAGTGATTAAAGGTAATACAGTGTTCTGTGTTAAAGTGTTTGGTAAATCAGTGTTCAAACTGCCAGGTTTAGGTAATGTTTGCCTCTGTGGTGTTACTTTTGAACCCATTTAATTGGTCTTATTTTAAAGGTAATGTGGACATATTATATATCATTAGATAGGTAATGATGTGTACTTTTATACGGTATTATTGTAATTAATTTGCCCAACAATTTATAGAAGTCTTTTAACGAAATAATATATAAATAGAAAAATCCTAATCTGACAAAAAATTTACATGAAATATCTTTAATGTTATTGTGAATAAATAAACGATTTTTGAATATTATGAAAACCAATAGATAAGCTGTAGATTAGTCTAAATTTCTGTTAAAATTAACTAATATTTTGCTTCACTTACTCACTCCCTTTAAAAGTTTTTAAAAATCTTTAATTCATTCATTCTTTTACTAATTACTTATAATACCATTTATTTAATGTTCACTAAACCATTTAAAAAGTGCTGCTATAATTTAACTTAATTAAATATAAACTGTTTTTTTATACACTGACACAGTCTCAATTACCAATTAAGATTTAAGAAAATAATATATAAATAAATAAATATATAAAATGTGATATAAATCATTTTGTGGCTTTTCAACGCCACTCATTAACGTAAATTAATTTTTAATGACATTCGTCTTATTAAAATCTTAAAAACCTTATGAAAAGAGGCAAAAATGTTGAAAACAAAAAGAACGAAACTTAAAATGTTCTTCAAAAGTTTTTACATGAATAATTCTGATTAACAGCATTTACTTTTTTTAATTACTCTACGAAATGGCAGGGAAGTAAGAAAGGGTGGATGGAGGAATTGGATATTAACTTTCTTTCAAGAAATTAAGAGAGAGTAAGAGGAGAAATGAGGAAAATAAGTATTTGAAGTATTTTAAGGAACTTTTTCAATAAATAATTTCAATATTGAAACTAGCTTTCCTCTAGCACACACTACCACGGTACCAATTACTGGACTAGTTACTGGTGGCCTGGATTTGTAGTTTTACTCTGTGATAAGTTAACTGACAACTATAAATCCGACTTTCTACACTAAGAAAGCCAATTTTTTTACTTAATGAAGCAATTGTGTACTTTTTACTCACTAGCTACTGGACTAGTACGTTTGCAGCATTTACCTACTTACCTTTTTTCTTCAGATTTCCCTTAAATAATACTCTTTCTTCATTGTTGTTTTCTTCATAAAATAATGAAATTAATTTCGTTTTTTATTATACAATCATTTATTACAATTAAATTTTTCTGTTTTATTACAATTAAATTCATATTAATTTTATAAAATCCAAAGAAAAAATAAACATTTAACCTAAAACACTGGTCAGTGAAAGAACTCTCATAACTGATCAAATTTTTCCTCTAAATATAATGACGTTAAACTTCAATCCCATATCAAAGCAATCATTTGCATACTCTCTAGCTTCCAAAGAAAAAAACTTGTCAGTTATGAGGTTTTACTTTGACATCAACTAAATGTTTTTCTTTTTTCCTTTTTAATGTAATTTTTCTTTAATCATATTTATATGGTTTTTAATTTTTGTGTATTTACACCTGCTAGAAAATAAAATCAAATACATGCTACAATTTTCCTATGAAACTAAGTTTTGTTACTATTAATATTTATGCTATTATATTAAACAGTGTCTAATAAAACTTTTAAGAAAACAAAAAAGAATTTTCAATTAATTTTGTTTTCAAATTTTAAACAAATTAAAAAAATTTGTTTTTTTAAGTTTTTTTTTCATTAAATTTTTTTTACTTTTGTTTTATTCAAACAATTTTGTTAGACACTGTTAGTTGTTCATTATAAATTTTTCTTTTCTTAGAGATTTTTGCAAAAATAAAATTTGATTTTGAATATTTTGTAAAAAAGCATTTTTTAAGCAATTTAAAAAAATATTTTTCTCTTAGAAAATTGTCTTAACAAGACACTTTTCTATACGAAAAACTGTCTTAACAAGACACTTTTCTATACGAAAAACTGTCTTAACAAGACACTTTTCTATACGAAAAACTGTCTTAACAAGACACTTTTCTATACGAAAAACTGTCTTAACAAGACACTTTTCTATACGAAAACTGTCTTAACAAGACACTTTTCTATACGAAAACTGTCTTAACAAGACACTTTTCTTGTTAAGACAGTTTTCGTATAAAACTCCATTTTGTTAAAATCATTAATTGCTTTAATTAAACTTTTCGTCAATTTAACAATGACGTTCAAAATTGCCTAAAATTTTACAAAATATTTTCAATTATTTTTATAAAATTTAAAGAAAAATATTAAAAACAAAAAAAAAGTAAATTATTTTTAAATAATTAATCTCAGTTTTATTGTAAATTTATTATATTTTTGTTGTTGTTGTTTGGAATATATAATTATATATGATTTAATTATGTATTTATATATTTTATTATATATAATGTTTGTTGTTGCTATTTATAAGTACTTTTGATTTTCCATGTTATAATAAAATTGCACCGATCGTTGTAGAATTTTAAAACAATTAAAAAAGGAGTAAAGGAAAAAGAGAGAAAATCCTTTTTTAGGTTTTGTTTTTGAGGGTGTGGTGTGCTTCTATTGCCTAGTTTGTTATGGACAGATTTAGCTCTTCGCATTCATCGGATGGCGGTCAAAATATAACTGTTAGAGGCCTACGAAAATCTCCACTAGCAGCCGAACTAACCGAAGCGGTATTCGTTGAGGCGGCTGCCGTTAATGCGCCATTATTAAAACTTGCTGCTGCACTTTGGTTGTATTGAGCATATTGAGAGTATTCTAATTGGCTGTCGTTGGGTGAATGTAAATGAGATTTTGAATCGGGTATAACGCCAATCGGACCACTACTACTATTACCGCCCGTATCCAAATGTGGTGAATTGTCACGTTCATCTACATTATTGTTGCTATTCGAAGAGGCATTGTTGCTGTTGTTGTTGTGGGGACTGGCTATGCCCAGACCATTAAGCAGGTGTTGTTGCTGATGATGTTGATGAGCCACAGCAGCTGCGGCTGCCGAAGTATTATGCTGCTGGGCACCATAGATTTTCGTTATATCAAAGGCATAATTGGCGGCTCGATCTTGATACATTTTTGAATCGAAATAGGCCTTAGTTAAGACGCTGGGATCTAAATAGGCGCTATAGGCTGCACTAGCCTGGGCTGCTTTTGAGGATTCGTAAAGAGATCCTGCTGTGGCAGCTGTGCTTAGATAAGAGTTGCGATCTAAAGCAAATTTGGGCACCTCCATTTGTCCGGATATAGATGTCTGCAAAGAAAAAGAAAAAATAAAAGAGAAATTGTTTAAAATGTATCAGAGATTAAGAGACAATTGTTGTTGCTTGTCTACTGTCTAATTGCGCATGATGACACTTTAGTTTTTAATGCGATTTGGTTACTTTGCTAACAAAAGGAATCACTTTTATTGAACATCCCTTTCAGAGACTTAACCATCAAACATTAATGGGATTGCAAATAGCCATGAATTCAATTGGATTCAATTTAATTGTATTATTTGTATTGAATTGAATTGTATGGATGGAATCCTTGTGTGTTATAAAGAGAATCCTTTTTTTAGTGTTTGTAGCCGCAATTAACAACTCAAGTGGAAAAGCAAACAGTACAAATTGTAGCAGGTTTTCTAAAACAAACAACCAACAAGAATATTTATTGCAATGTAATCGCATTTATTTAAAATAATGTTTATTCATCTTCTTAATTTTTTTCACAAAAAAAAATTGTTTTTCAAAATCCTGTCTCTAAGGGGGGAGGTTTTCTTTTACGAAATATTCTCACATTGTTTAACTAAAGGGAACAAAAAAACAACAAACAAATAAATAAATAAATTGTGAAAACAGTAACGGGATGTATATACGCGTCCGCTGTTGTTTGTAACCCTCATTTTCATTCAAAATATAGGGTGTCGAGTCTATAATTACATTGTTAACACATCATCATCTACTCTGATTTCAAATTCATACTCAAATAAAATTGAATATGTTTACACTAGCAAACCTTTAAAGCCCTTTTAAACATTCTAAACCGCCCCATCCAATGTCCTCGTCATCATCATCATCATAATCATGGTTTATAAACGTGGTGTTATAATTGCAGCTTCGTAAGTTGTTTCCTTTCTTGTTTTTGCGTCTGTTACCATCACAATTTGAAACCAATTGGGAATTTTGTTTCAAAACACAAATATTTTGATTGTCGTAATCAATTAATTGTGTTTGTGTTTAACACACACACACTCACTGACATTTCCACTGCCAAACAGTGTTAAACGAAATGAAATTTAAATGATAGCCTAGGTTTCGAAAAATGGAATACAATGTGTTACATTTAAATGGTTTCATCTTTCAGCTTAACTGTGGCCAGTACAAGGAATTGTGTTTATTTTGTTTAACAGGATTTAATATCAAAAACATATGTAACACTTTAGAGCTAAAGGGGAAAGGTATGCGACAATCTCTTTCCTATGCTAGAGACAAATTAGAGTCTTCTTTGTCGGTCTAATATGTCATAGAACTATCCACAGAAATTAATTGTTTTCACTTGACCTTTCTTAAGAATTAATCAATTTGTTCACCATGAAAGCCTTGTTATACATAAAATCCTTCTTACATCGTCTCCCTCTCACTGATCTCTTATGTCTCTCTAGTTTGGAAGATTTAGCTTCAGCGTTTAATCCAAAGAGCCATTTAAAATCTCCAGTTTTGCCAGTTTTCAAAAAAGTCCCACTACTTCAAGGTTCTACGAACCGAAATGTAAATATATTTCCACTAAGTAACTGTCAATTCCCGCAGCAATAATGCAGCAACAAAAATGATCAAAAAATACTTTTGGATTATGGCAAATTGTCGGGAAATTGAAGGATTTTACTTGTCCTCATTTCGGAAATTAAGTAGTGATATCAATACATTAAATACATTGTAATTGTTTCGTAATGACACAAAGTATTCTGAAATTGGATGGTTCCACTTGATTAGACTTCAGAGTTAATCTAAGGGTAATAGCTTTTTAGAATATCTGAAGGAGTTTCCACTGGATCGCTCTTCCTCTTTGTTCAACCTTGAAATCATGGGAAGTGTTTAAATCGAAGGACTTTAGAATCTTTTGCATTTCAAAATAGAATCATCGACACTTGTAAAAAACATCTTCATTGATTGGTGGTACTTTCATTATAACGATCTCAGAGGATTGGGACTGTAGATCTTAAATGGGGATATCTTCAGGACCAATTTTTTAAAGTTAACTGCGCAGAAAGTATTCCTTTGCTAATCATTCCAAATGGATAAATATCACGTGCTCATTAGCTTCGCAAATAGGCAGAAAGTTATTTTCGAAACTAAGAGAACGATCTTCTGGACTTCCAAACATATTTTGGAAAGATTCTCCGAACTAATATCAATATCAGGAACTGTAATAGCTTTTCAAATATCTGAAGGAGTTTGCACTGGATATCACTTCCTCTTTGTTCAACTTTGAATTTATAGGAAGAGTTTATTCAGTGTATAAATCGATGGACTTAAAAATCTTTTGCAATGGGAAGTGCAATCATCGATACTCCTAAAAATCATTTTCATCGATGGTACTGTCATCATAACGATCTCAGTAGAATGATGTCTTCAGAAGAAACTTCGCTAACATCTTGTGCAAATCTGTCCATAACCATCACGTGATCATTGGCTTCACAAACATGCGAAAAGTTATCTTTAAAACTAAGGGAATGATCTGCTGGACTCCTAAACATATTTGAAAAGATTCTTCGAACTAATATCAATATCAGAATCTGTATTTCTAAATATTGTCATTGGGTAGCGCAAATTTATATTCAAATGTCCTCAGAACTAACGGCACAACTCCCAGGATCTTGAACTAAAATCACAACTATAAATTGGAGTTCTTTTAAGGAAGATTAGACTGAGAGAACATTTCTACTAACTCGGATATCGGAATATCAGGATATCATTTCTAATGTTTAAAGAAGATTAACATTTTTCATGTGGAAGATTCTTGGATAGAGGAGCTTGAATGTTTGTTGGGAATTGAAGTATCTAGTTGGGTTGCAGGAGAGTTTAAGCTGTATACCACAACTTCAGAACCTAAGTTTCATGTTTCTGATTTTGTCTTCATTCCGTCATCCTCTTCCTCATTCAGTCTTCACATTTGGGTTTTAATGGACCATCATTGTTTCGTTTAGATGAGCTGATCATTTCTTTTGGTTAATATCATTCGCCAACTTGTTGATTTTACGGTTTAGCTGAATGATCGTTAGATTGTCTTTTCTTTGGTATTCTTTCTCTTTTAAAAGTGCAGCTCTGCAAATTATCGAGTCACTGTCTTCATTCATGTTTAAGCTGGATAATTCAAGTATCAGATACTTTTGACTCGATTTCGGAATAAACTTCAAAGGAAGAATCTGTGAAACTCAAAGACGCTTGTTCCTGTTCTTTCCTTTTTGCCAATTTTAATATTTCGAATGCTCAAGAATTCAATCAACTACTCTTAACCCACAATACATACATAGACTCATTGAAATAGCTTTTATCTTTGTCTGTCCTCCTCCCCCATTGACCGCAGCCACAAACAATAGCCACTCCGTTATAAGTACATACAAACAACAAAGCTAAAGTGATTATTTAAATGTGAAAATCTTCAACTCAAGTGAAAATTATAAACTCTATAATTTAAAGTTGTTGTTGTTTTTTTTAGTAACCATGGCAAAAGATAACGCCCCAAAAGAAATATAATAAAACTTTCAACACTCGCTCTATACAAAACGTCAATACAAAATTTATTGCTCAACATATAGACATCGACGACAACGATGTCCATCAAACACTTACATATACATATACCTGGTATTTGACTTATTATATTGTTCCTGCAAACGACTAAAAGAACGGTGAACAGTTTCTTTTTTTGTTGCCACCTTTTCTTACTTTTTGCCACAAACAAAGCGCATACGACAGTCATGGATTTTAATAACTTGCTAATGAATACATTGCAACTCGCTAACAAGGCTGTCACATCTATTCAGACAGAAGAAGAAAAAAAAAACACATACAGCCATACACAAATCATTCATACTTTCAACCTATCTCTCACTTACATACATTTAATGAATATGTGATTGCGTCTTTTGTATTGTTCGTTTGGCATGACTTTGAGAGGGTGTAGCTTTGTTGTTGGTTGGCAACGCAACTGTTACCAACCTGGTGATTATTATAATTATGTTGTTGCCAAACAATATGTCAAGGGAATTTTCTTCTTTAAGTCTTTGTTTGTTGTACATACATACACACATACATACATATGTATATGTTTTGTGGTTAAAGTTCAGCTATTAAGTTGAGAGGGAGTTTCTTTCAAACAATAGATCTAAAAGAAACTTAAGGTTTTAGCATCACACCTTGTTTTAATGTTTGACTACAGAAGCTTGTGGTTGAGCAGGGGAAGTAGGCGGATGTTTAAATAGAAGTTATGTGGCACAACGTTACTTAGGGGCTTTAATTACTCTTCTTTAATGATTGTTTTGTGTGTGTTTGGGGCATAAAGAGTATGTGCTAATGAGTGTAATTATGTGATTTTAAGTGAAATTGTTTTTCTAATCGTGGGGAATGAATCATTTAAAGTTATTTGCAACATTTTCTAGAGATTTCTTTGCATTAAAATGTTTTCTATTTGGATCAAGGAATTGTGATTCGCCATCGCCAAATTTATGTTTCCTCATGCGAATGATTAGATTAACCACCTAACCATGGAGTTTTGATCTTGTAGATTAATCGACAGAGTTCCGAACGCATCATCGTGTATGTGACGAAAATTGTTGTTGGTGATTTCGGTGTTGAAGTTTTGAAAGAACACCAAATGATAGGTGTTCATTTTCAGCAGAATGTCTTGGAAAAAAGCATAGAATCGCTGTCAATTTTTAAGCAATGTTTCAAACCTCTTGAAGATTATTATAAAAATCATTAATCTACAGTTTAGATTAATATTGTTAGCAAATTGCTAGTAAATGTCGGTTCTGTTTGGGTACAGAAACTGCTCGGAAAGGCATTGCCTTGTAAGATCGTTCATCATCAAAAAATTGTTTTTAATCGTTTGTCTGCGCTGATTTTTTTTGCAACTTCAGAAGATTAGGACAGAATAAAGTTCAAATTGCTGTTTTTTCGTTGGTGATTATTCCTTATTTCCAAATCTCACTTTTTAATTCGGTAGTTCATTATTCGTCTTCCACATTCACACATCTGACTCCAAAAGTTTATTGGGCGTTGTTTGCAACGTTGTATTGGAAATTTCTGCATAGAATAATAGCCTTAATAGTCTTTGCAACAGGAGAATGAAAGGACATGGAACTAAACGATTTATCACCGGTTTCGTTAGCCCAATTCACTAGCATCAACCAATTGTCTACAATCGACAGACTTCGCAAATTTTCTTTAAAACTTCTGTATATCAAGTCAAGTCAGACTTGATACAGAAGTCCGAGGAAATTCAGACAACAATTTTCATCTAGCGGATTTTTGAATAGTTAATGTTGTGCTCTTATAATGGTTGGTCCTCAGAGGGAATATTTCACTGGGAACTTCCGAGTTGGTTGGTCCACAGATAGAGTATTTCACTAGAAACTTCCGACATTATGTTTGATGTTTCCACTAGGTTCACCTTCGTCTGATTTCGTCCTAGAATATACTTGCTTCGTTTGGTTTGGTTTTGCAGATGTTATTGGGTACTAGTATAGCTTCTTGAAAGTTCATGAAGCTAATCGGAACTATCTAAAGATGCAAGTGGTATATTCTTGATGCTGATTTAATTGCAAATACTCGAAATTGTGTATCATAACTTAACAAATTCCGTTTGTATTGGACTTTCCTTGGATCTCTCATTCTTCTGATTTTGGTATTTTGTTGGCAAATTATTAAATCGCTAATGATAATGCCTTGTTGTAAATTTTGGTAATCCCTGGGTCTGGTTTGATATCCAGAAGATCCTTGTGTTATTTAGTGAAGCTCAAGGGGGTTAATCAGAAATTCCTTAAATTACAGCTTTTCTTCCTTATTCCATTGACTGTCGTTTTTAAGGTTTAGTTGAAAGATTTTAGGTTTTACCCACAAAGTTTTGCGAAAACTCTTCGAGTCTTTAATCTCATTCGCTGTCAGCAATCAGATTTCTTCTGCTTAACATTATTCTCCAACCTTTTGATTTTACAGTTCAGTTATGCAATTTTTGTATCGACTCGGTTAAATGCGTTTGAAGTTAGCTTCAAAAGATAGCTAACTTCCTCAGTTGTATCTTTTTTTTCCATTTTCTGCAAGGTTTTGTTGACATATTGATGATATTTCTGGATTAGAATTTTGGATACCATCGCTTTTCACTTTCGTGTTGCAAGTCTTTGAATCGTCACGCTCTTTTGGAAGTCGTTCTTTCTGAGCAATTAAAGACTAAACGTTTTAAAAGTTTTTTAATTGATTCACCAACCTTTTGATTTTACAGTTGAATTATTCTTATTCCATTGCCTGCGAAGTTTAGTTGGGATACCCATGGTTTTTCTGGATTGATATTTAAGATGTCATCGCGTTTCACTTTGAATTGCATGTCTTTGAATCTTCACTCTCTTTTGAAAGTTCCAGTTGCAAGTCTTTGATCTCTGCGCTCTTTTGGAAGTCGCTTTGCAGAAATTTCTGAATTTTTTTGTTGAGCAACTAGGGATTTTACGGTTTAACAGGACTTGAGAAGTCTAGCTCGCTGATGTTAATATCTCTGCTTTCTCGGGTCACATTGGTTAAGATGAGGATCAAATGATTAAGCAACAACTTGAAAGATCTGGCATCTGAAATACCACGATCAATTTGAAGCGAATTACCTCAAACCTTCTTTTAACTACACTGGGTAGTAAAGAACATCATTGGAGAGTACAGAAAGGACGTTTATTAAACTCCCTGTTGTCCCTACAAATTTGGCCATTCCTTAAAATGTGACAAAAAACCAACCAAGAGAAAAATATGAAATAATAATACAACACCAGTTGATTTTTTACGCTTATGGCTCAACAAAATTCTTGATAAAACAGCTGCCAACAACTTGGGTTCTTTTTCCTTCTACATATTTATATGTATAAGACCGTCCTTACAAGTGTCACCAAAGCATATGTGGTGTGCCAGCAGCAGTACTTACTCCTTAAAACTCTTAACGTATAGTAGTTTAATGTACTTGTCACATCGTCATCATCATAATTTAATTTAGTTTGTTTTTGTTGTTGTTGCAGTGTTGATGTTGTTAGGCTGGTTTGTTGGTTCGTTGGTTGGTTGGTTAACTTTAAAGGGTGCTTCTTTCTGCCTTTATATTAAATGTTCATAATTGAAAAATTACAAGGTGTTATACGGCATCAATGAGTGCCTAAACACTCTCGTTAGTAAATAATTGAGTTGAGTAGAGTTGTGTGATGACTTGCCAAAAATGTTACAAAAAAAGAGGAACTAGACTATAGCGTAACGTTGGCTAAAAAGGTTGCACAATTACAAGGCTTTAAGGATAAACAAATAAAAAACTAAATAGAGATAAAGGTTTAGTTATTCGAATAAAGGTAACACTTGTCTAGAGCAAATGTTGGCCAAAGGCAATACACAGAAAGAAATATTCTTAAACAGAAGTAGATCATAGAAGTATATTTTGTTTTGTTGAAAGTTAGGTGTTTTATGTATTTTTTCTCTAAGTGTTTTTGTTATTCTTTTATTTAACCAGGTTTTTTTGTATATGTTTCCAGGTTTGCGCCACCACTTTTTTTGAAGTGGGCGTTCTTTAGAGGAGTTGGAAATTATGTCATTAAACAATCAACGAAATAATTTGCAGGTGTGACGATGGCTAACGACCACAACAACCTTTTTAACGCATACACTCGCACACACACACAGGTATGTTAACTAAAGTTTAGATCAAACCAACAAACGATCGATCAATCAAGTCTTCATATACCATTCCCACTATTTAAAGCATTCAAACAAAACCGTTGATTAAAATCGTTGTCTAGTGAATCAGCATTTAACAAATTGCTGGCTACTGTACTTATATATACAATACATATTTAAGACTAGACCTTGAGAAGAGGGAAAAGAGGTTTTTTTATAAACAAATTTAAAAACCAAACAATTACCACATTTCCTTTTTGAATCAAGGTACTTGAGTTAATTGTTGATCGGCTTTTTTACTTGAACCCTTTTATCCCCTCAATTTTGTAACAATTTAAATAACTATCGACTACTACTCACCTGTGATGTTGGTGGATTCGTTTGCGTTAGATGACTGCCTAAATGATAAGCGGCTGCTGCTGGTCCCGGCGCAAAATAACTGGGCGTTATGCCTGCAAACAAAAGATTATTTTAAAAGGGTTTTTTGTGGAAAGCATATAGTGTTGTCAAAAGGTCTGTAACTATTTCTTTGTTTCGATCAAATTGGTACTTTATTAAACAATTATCATAATAATAGATTGTCTGCCCTAGCAATGCTGACCTCATCTTTTCTAATTGTCCAAGTGATAAAGCAGATTTTACTCTTTAACCTTAAATACATTTTTGGAAATATAAGAAACTATTTCAACTTTAGAAAAGACTTTTATCTTAGAATGTAAATTTTGCTCTTTTTCACCCCATCAAAGAGGCGGAAAAAAGTACAATGCCAGACAACAGCGGAAGGACATTACTATACAAAACTTTTCTGACATAAAACCATATATTACTCCAGCTAATATTAACTGCCTCTACAATAGCTGAGTTAAGCTAAATTTCTATTTATTATTTACTCCCCACATAACTCAATTATGTCCACAATTGGTGGTTTCTTCTCAGTAACCCCTAAGAAATATTGCTCCCCCCTAATAAGCCTCAAATAAATATTTATTTAGCAATCATTCTAACTCAAGCACGTTTTCTCTGGCCAATGTCCTTCTCTACTAACGTGACAATTCAATGCTTGTCTATCCTTTTGCCAAACATCTTTGTTTGTTTTTTTTATTATCTCATCCTTTATAAGTCTTTTTATATACTTATAGTTTTTCCTTAATAAGCTTTTGTTGTTTTATTATCTATAACATATTGTTTAGATTTGTATGCTTAGCATAGTTCCCTTGTGTGTATTTTGTCAAAAACATGTTTGTAAATGACATCATAGAAACAATAATTAACTAATTATTTAACACCAGAAAAGCCAAAAACAAAACCTCAATTAGCCAATAACATTAACAGCTACTTAAAACTAAATGCATTCGTAACAAAAGCCCTATCTCTACTATTTAAGGCAAAAAAGGAACGTATATGTTTTCACTCAAAATATCGAATTTTGGAAGGATTTACAAGTGATCACAGATTTTCATCCTTTTGGCTGTAGCTCTTCTAGTTTAGCCAGAAAATGGACTTTTAGATTTTCACTCAAAAAATCGAGTTTTGGAAGGATTTACAAGTGATCACAGATTTTCATCCTTTTGGCTGTACCTCTTCTAGTTTAGCCATAAAATGAACTTTTAGGTTTTCGATCAAAATATTGAATTTAGGAAGGAAATAAAAGTGATCACAGATTTTCATCCTTTTGGCTGTAGCTCTTCTAGTTTAGCTAGAAAATGGACTTTTAGATTTTCACTCAAAAAATCGAATTTTGGAAGGATTTACAAGTGATCACAGATTTTCATCCTTTTGGCTGTAGCTCTTCTAGTTTAGCCAGAAAATGGACTTTTAGATTTTCACTCAAAAAATCGAATTTTGGAAGGATTTACAAGTGATCACAGATTTTCATCCTTTTGGCTGCACCTCTTCTAGTTTAGCCAGAAAATGGACTGTTAGGTTTTCACTCAAAATATTGAATTTTTGTAGAAAATAAAAGTGATCACAAATTTTCATCCTTTTGGCTGTAGCTCTTCTAGTTTAGCCAGAAAATGGACTTTTAGGTTTTCACTCAAAATATTAAATTTTGGTAGAAAATAAAAGTGATCGCAGATGTTCATCCTTTTGGCTGTAGCTCTTCTAGTTTAGCCAGAAAATGGACTTTTAAATTTTCACTCAAAATATCGCATTTTTAAAGGAAATAAAAGTGATCACAGATTTTCATCCTTTTGGCTGTAGCTCTTCTAGTTTAGCCAGAAAATGGACTTTTAAATTTTCACTCAAAATATCGAATTTTTAAAGGAAATAAAAGTGATCACAGATTTTCATCCTTTTGGCTGTAGCTCTTCTAGTTTAGCCAAAAAATGGACTTTTAGATTTTCACTCAAAATATCGAATTTTTAAAGGAAATAAAAGTGAACACAGATTTTCATCCTTTTGGCTGTAGCTCTTCTAGTTTAGCCAGAAAATGGACTTTTAGGTTTTCACTCAAAATATTGAATTTTTGTAGAAAATAAAAGTGATCACAAATTTTCATCCTTTTGGCTGTAGCTCTTCTAGTTTGGCCAGAAAATGGACTTTTAAATTTTCACTCAAAATATCGAATTTTTAAAGGAAATAAAAGTGAACACAGATTTTCATCCTTTTGGCTGTAGCTCTTCTAGTTTAGCCAGAAAATGGACTTTTAGGTTTTCACTCAAAATATTGAATTTTTGAAGGAAATAAAAGTGATCACAGATTTTCATCCTTTTGGCTGTAGCTCTTCTAGTTTAGCTAGAAAATGGACTTTTAGATTTTCACTCAAAATATCGAAGGAAATAAAAGTGATCACAGATTTTCATCCTTTTGGCTGCAGCTCTTCTAGTTTAGCCAGAAAATGGACTTTTAGATTTTCACTTAAAATATCGAATTTTGGAAGGATTTACAAGTGATCACAGATTTTCATTCTTTTGGCTGTAGCTCTTCTAGTTTAGCTAGAAAATGGACTTTTAGGTTTTCACTCAAAATATCGAATTTTGGTGGGAAATAAAAGTAATCACAGATTTTCATCGTTTTGGCTGTAGCTCTTCTAGTTTAGCCAGAAAATGTACTTTTAGGTGTTCACTCAAAATATAGAATTTTGGAAGGAAATAAAAGTCACAGATTTTCATCCTTTTGGCTGTAGCTCTTCTAATTTAACCAGAAAATGGACTTTTAGGTTTTCACTCCAAATATCGAAATTTAGTAGGAAATATAAGTGATCACAGATTTTCATCCTTTTGGCTGTAGCTCTTCTAGTTTAGCCAGAAAATGGACTTTTAGATTTTCACTCAAAATATCGGATTTCATCCTTTTGGCTGTATCTCTTCTAGTTTAGCCAGAAAATGGACGTTTAGGTTTTCACTCCAAATATCGAATTTTAGTAGGAAATATAAGTGATCACAGATTTTCGTCCTTTTGGCTGTAGCTCTTCTAGTTTAGCCAGAAAATGGACCTTTAGGTTTTCACCCAAAATATCGAATTTTTGAAGGAAATAAAAGTGATCACAGATTTTCATCCTTTTGGCTGTAGCTCTTCTAGTTTAGCCAGAAAATGGACTTTTAGGTTTTCACCCAAAATATCGAATTTTTGAAGGAAATAAAAGTGATCACAGATTTTCATCCTTTTGGCTGTAGCTCTTCTAGTTTAGCCAGAAAATGGACTTTTAGGTTTTCACTCCAAATATCGAATTTTAGTAGGAAATATAAGTGATCACAGATTTTCATCCTTTTGGCTGTAGCTCTTCTAGTTTAGCCAGAAAATGGACTTTTAGGTTTTCACCCAAAATATCGAATTTTTGAAGGAAATAAAAGTGATCACAGATTTTCATCCTTTTGGCTGTAGCTCTTCTAGTTTAGCCAGAAAATGGACTTTTAGATTTTCACTCAAAATATCGGATTTTAGTAGGAAATATAAGTGATCACAGATTTTTATCCTTTTGGCTGTAGCTCTTCTAGTTTAGCCAGAAAATGGACTTGTAGGTTTTTACTCAAAATTTCGATTTTTGGAAGGATTTACAAGTGATCACAGATTTTCATCCTTTTGGCTGTAGCTCTTCTAGTTTAGCCAGAAAATGGACTTTTAAATTTTCACTCAAAAAATCGAATTTTGGAAGGATTTACAAGTGATTACAGATTTTCATCCTTTTGGCTGTAGCTCTTCTAGTTTAGCCAGAAAATGGACTTTTATGTTTTCACTTAAAATATCGAATTTTAGTAGGAAATAAAAGTGATCACAGATTTTCATCCTTTTGGCTGTAGCTCTTCTAGTTTAGCCAGAAAGTGGACTTTTAGATTTTCACTCAAAAAATCGAATTTTGGAAGGATTTACAAGTGATCACAGATTTTCATCCTTTTTGCTGTGGCTCTTCTAGTTTAGCCAGAAAATAGACTTTTAGATTTTCACTCAAGAAATCGAATTTTGGAAGGAAGTGATCACAGATTTTCATCCTTTTGGCTGTAGCTCTTCTAGTTTAGCCAGAAAATGGAATTTTAGGTTTTCACTCTAACTATTGAATTTTTGTAGAAAATAAAAGTGATCACAAATTTTCATCCTTTTGGCTGTAGCTCTTCTAGTTTAGCCAGAAAATGGACTTTTAGGTTTTCACTCAAAATATCGAATTTTGGAAGGAGTTACAAGTGATCACAGATTTTCATCCTTTTGGCTGTAGCTCTTCTAGTTTAGCCAGAAAATGAACTTTTATGTTTTCGCTCAAAATATCGAATTTTAGTAGGAAATAAAAGTGATCACAGATTTTCATCCTTTTGGCTGTAGCTCTTCTAGTTTAGCTAGAAAATGAACTTTTATGTTTTTACTCAAAATATCAAATTTTAGTAGGAAATAAAAGTGATCACAAATTTTCACAAATATCGAATTTGGAAGGAAATAAAAGTGATCACAGATTTTCATCCTTTTGGCTGTAGCTCTTCTAGTTTAGCCAGAAAATGGACTTTTAAATTTTCACTTAAAAAAATCGAATTTTGGAAGGATTTACAAGTGATCACAGATTTTCATCCTTTTGGCTGTAGCTCTTCTAGTTTAGCTAGAAAATGAACTTTTGTGTTTTCACTCAAAATATCGAATTTTAGTAGGAAATAAAAGTGATCACAGATTATCATGCTTTTGGCTAAAAATCCTTCCAAAATCGAATTTACAAGTGATCACAGATTTTCATCCTTTTGGCTGTAGCTCTTCTAGTTTAGCCAGAAAATGAACTTTTAGGTTTCCACTCAAAATATCGAATTTTAGTAGGAAATATAAGTGATCACAGATTTTCATCCTTTTGGCTGTACCTCTTCTAGTTTAGCCAGAAAATGAACTTTTATGTTTTCGCTCAAAATATCGAATTTTAGTAGGAAATAAGAGTGATCACAGATTTTCATCCTTTTGGCTGTAGCTCTTCTAGTTTAGCCAGAAAATGAACTTTTATGTTTTCGCTCAAAATATCGAATTTTAGTAGGAAATAAAAGTGATCACAAATTTTCATTCTTTTGGCTGTAGCTCTTCTAGTTTAGCCAGAAAATGGACTTTTATGGAAATAAAAGTGATTACAGATTTTCATCCTTTTGGCTGTAGCTCTTCTAGTTTAGCCAGAAAATATACTTTTAGATTTTCACTCAAAATATCGAATTTGGAAGGAAATAAAAGTGATCACAGATTTTCATCCTTTTGGCTGTAACTCTTCTAGTTTAGCCAGAAAATTGACTTTTAGATTTTCACTCAAAAAATCGAATTTTGGAAGGATTTACAAGTGATTACAGATTTTCATCCTTTTGGCTGTAGCTCAAAAAATCGAATTTTGGAAGGATTTACAAGTGATCACAGATTTTCATCCTTTTGGCTGTAGCTCTTCTAGTTTAGCTAGAAAATGAACTTTTATGTTTTTTACTAAAAAATTCCAGTTTTGGAAGGAAATAAAAGTGATTACAGATTTTCATCCTTTTGGCTGTAGCTCTTCTAGTTTAGCCAGAAAATGGACTTTTAGATTTTCACTCAAAATATAGAATTTTGGAAGGAAATAGAAATGATCACAGATTTTCATCCTTTTGGCTGTAGCTCTTCTAGTTTAGCCAGAAAATGGACTTGTAGGTTTTTACTCAAAATTTCGATTTTTGGAAGGATTTACAAGTGATCACAGATTTTCATCCTTTTAGCTGTAGCTCTTCTAGTCAGAAAATTGACTTTTAGATCTTCACTCAAGATATCGAATTTGTGAGGAAATAAAAGTGATCACAGATTTTCATCTTTTTGGCTGTAGCTCTTCTAGTTTAGCCAGAAAATTGACTTTTAGATTTTCACTCAAAAAATCGAATTTTGAAAGGATTTACAATTGATCACAGATTTTCATCCTTTTGGCTGTAGCTCTTCTAGTTTAGCTAGAAAATGAACTTTTATGTTTTCACTCAAAATATCGAATTTTAGTAGGAAATAAAAGTGATCACAGATTTTCATCCTTTTGGCTGTAGCTCTTCTAGTTTAGCTAGAAAATGAACTTTTATGTTTTCACTCAAAATATCGAATTTAGAAGGAAATAAAAGTGATCACAGATTTTCATCCTTTTGGCTGTAGCTCTTCTAGTTTAGACAGAAAATGGACTTTTTAGGTTTTCACTCAAAAACTCGATTTTTAATAAGGATTTACAAGTGATCACAGATTTTCATCCTTTTGGCTGTAGCTCTTCCAGTTTAGCCAGAAAATGGACTTTTATGTTTTTACTCAAAAAAATGATTTTTGAAGGAAATAGAAGTGGTCACAGATTTTCATCCTTTTGGCTGTAGCTCTTCTAGTTTAGCCAGAAAATGGACTTCTAGGTTTTCACTCAAAATACTGAATTTTTGAAGGAAATAAAAGTGATCACAGATTTTAATTTTTTTGGCTGTAGCTCTTCTAGTTTAGTCAGAAAATGGAATTTTAGGTTTTCACTCTAAATATTGAATTTTTGTAGAAAATAAAAGTGATCACAAATTTTCATCCTTTTGGCTGTAGCTCTTCTAGTTTAACCAGAAATGGACTTTTAGGTTTTCACTCAAAATATCGAATTTTGGAAGGAGTTACAAGTGATCACAGATTTTCATCCTTTTGGCTGTAGCTCTTCTAGTTTAGCCAGAAAATATACTTTTAGATTTTCACTCAAAATATCGAATTTGGAAGGAAATAAAAGTGATCACAGATTTTCATCCTTTTGGCTGTATCTCTAGTTTAACCAGAAAATTGACTTTTAGATTTTCACTCAAAAAATCGAATTTTGGAAGGATTTACAAGTGATTACAGATTTTCATCCTTTTGGCTGTAGCTCTTCTAGTTTAGCCAGAAAATGGACTTTTAAATTTTCACTCAAAAAATTGAATTTTGGAAGGATTTACAAGTGATCACAGATTTTCATCCTTTTGGCTGTAGCTCTTCTAGTTTAGCTAGAAAATGAACTTTTATGTTTTCACTCAAAATATCGAATTTTAGTAGGAAATGAAAGTGATCACAGATTTTCATCCTTTTGGCTGTAGCTCTTCTAGTTTAGCCAGAAAATGGACTTTTAGATTTTCACTCAAAAAATTGAATTTTGGAAGGATATACAAGTGATCACAGATTTTCATCCTTTTGGCTGTAGCTCTTCTAGTTTAGCTAGAAAATGAACTTTTATGTTTTCACTCAAAATATCAAATTTTAGTAGGAAATAAAAGTGATCACAGATTTTCATCCTTTTGGCTGTAGCTCTTCTAGTTTAGCGAGAAAATGGACTTTTATGTTTTTTACTAAAAAATTCCAGTTTTGGAAGGAAATAAAAGTGATTACAGATTTTTATCCTTTTGGCTGTAGCTCTTCTAGTTTAGCCAGAAAATGGACTTTTAGATTTTCACTCGAAATATCGAATTTTTAAAGGAAATAAAAGTGATCACAGATTTTCATCCTTTTGGCTGTAGCTCTTCTAGTTAAGCCAGAAAATGGACTTTTAGGTTTTCACTCAAAATATTGAATTTTAGTAGGAAATAAAAGTGATCACAGATTTTCATCCTTTTGGCTGTAGCTCTTCTAGTTTAGCCAGAAAATGGACTTTTAGATTTTCACTCAAAATATCGAATTTTGGAAGGAAATAAAAGTGATCACAGATTTTCATCCTTTTGGCTGTAGCTCTTCTAGTTTAGCCAGAAAATGGAATTTTAGGTTTTCACTCAAAATACTGAATTTTTGAAGGAAATAAAAGTGATCACAGATTTTAATTTTTTTGGCTGTAGCTCTTCTAGTTTAGCCAGAAAATGGACTTTTAGATTTTCATTCAAAAAATCGAATTTTAGTAGGACATAAAAGTGATCACAGATTTTCATCCTTTTTGCTGTAGCTCTTCTAGTTTAGCCAGAAAATGGACTTTAATGTTTTCGATTTTTTTGATTGATTTTTAACTTACCAGCCCTTAAAGCCTCTACTGGTACCGATGGATATGGCATTGGATAGGGATAACCATCTCTTCTCAAAGCCTTGGGTTTTCTTCTCGGTCGATATTTATAATCGGGATGTTCTTTCATATGCATGGCTCTAAGATAAATTAATAATGAAATTGGAACTGAAAAAGAATTACACTAAAACTGAACTCACCGCAGCCTCTTAGCTTCATCAATAAATGGACGTTTTTCTTCTTCGGTTAAGAGTTTCCATTCGGCTCCTTTAAATAAAAAGAAAAATCGTAAATAATTTGAATCAATATTAATTACCTTTCACTTTTCAAATATTTGCTAAACCATTGAAAATGTTGTAACGGTTGCTAGTGACAAGGATAATTTCAATTTGTTAAATAAGGACTACAATAATAGTAACCAAAAACAAGAGCTCTTGCTGAAGAATAATATTGTAAGAATATTGTTCTAATAGAAAGACAGTTGTCATTTACATTTGTAGACAATATATGAACATACTTGAGAGTGTAAGTAACTTAATGAAGTAAAATTCCAGAGAAATGATTCACTATTGTTGTTTAATGGAAAACGGGATGATACCAAGAAAACTTTGTAAATAGCTAAAAATATCCTAGATTTCTGAAGACCCTGTAATAATCTAGAAAACCTCCTACAATTCCCTACTCTCTTTTATGAAATAGAAAACGCTACAAAATTTACACAACTGTAATGAAGACTTTTAAAATGAAAAGCAATTCGTACACAAAACTTAACACAACATTAAGGACATGTTCTACCCCTACTTTTGCACATACATACATATAGAAAACACACACTCTTATAAGTTAAGTACTCCGTAAGATATTGACAATCTGAAAACAATAACAATTGTCAACAACATATAACAAATCTGAGAAAAAGCTTTTGTCGTTATGAGGATAACATTTTTGAAATTGTCAACAACAATTCTGTATTCCTTTCATTCCATTCTCCTGCTATATGTGCACACATACATTTACAGCAACAATAATTGTTAAAAAAAAAAGAGAAAAATGGATTTAAGTTCCATTAAAAATATAAAAACAACTACAACAAATATACAAAAGAAGACAAGACAAGTTACCAGTGAATGCGCAAGGACATGCTAAATACATACTCATACATTCCCCCAACTTATTTATAGCTATCTCTTGTTGTATTGGGGAAAAAGGAAGAAAAGATTGTTTGGTTTGTTGTTTCACTCTTTTGTTTCTCAAGGCAACTTGTGACAAATAATAAGTGTGTTGTTTACACACACATAAATATTATCTTACCTGTTTTTTTTGATGTATGTGATAGATACAAATGTAGATTAAACAGGATGTTGGTAGAGAGAAAGCAAAAGAAAACTATGTTCATTTGTTAGCTTTTTGTGTAGCATACAAATAGGGTGTTTTAATAAAAACAAATTTAAAGGTGTGCTTAGTATAGTATAGTCTAGTCTATAATCTAGTCTATAGTATAGTCTATAGTATAGTATAGTCTATAGTCTAGTCCATAGTCTAGTCTATAGTCTAGTCTATAGTCTAGTCTATAGGGTGTTTTAATAAAAACAAATTTAAAAGTGTGCTTAGTATAGTATAGTCTAGTCTATAGTCTAGTCTATAGTCCAGTCTTTAGTCTAGTCTATAGTCTAGTCTATAGTCTAGTCTATAGTCTAGTCTATAGTCTAGTCTATAGTCTAGTC